>NC_134899.1:7796610-7806610 GCF_041734735.1 Babylonia areolata
TTGGACAAACGAGGTATCCTCAGAATTGGGGTGATTTCTCAACGTGTTTTATTGTGGAGAACTAGTTCTCTTTTCGTGGTTGGGGGGTGATTTATTACTGGTCAGTGAGTGGCTGTTGTTCATTGATTGTTTTCAGGAATCAATAATTGCCCTTCCCAGTCTTGACGTGTCGATAACCAAGAAGACATTATGAATGCGTATATATTTTTCTCCGGTAATTATGTTTAAATATGTGCACATGCTCACACATGACTGTTCCTGTGCGACAGTAGATTGAGAGAGAATTGATTGATTGATATGGATATTTATATAGCGTCTATCCTCGGTCGGAGACCAAGTTCTAAGCGCTTTACAAATACGGGGTCATTTACACAACAGGCTGCCTACCTGGGTAGAGCCGACTGACGGCTGCCATTGGGCGCTCATCATTCGTTTCCTGTGTCATTCAATCAGATTTCAGGCACGCACACGTACACACTCAGACAAACATGTAACATTTAACATTTTACCTGTATGACCGTTTTGTTTGTTTACCCCGCCATAGGCAGCCATACTCAGTTTTCGGGGGTGTGCATGCTGGGTATGTTCTTGTTTCCATAACCCACCGAACGCTGACACGGATTACAGGTTCTTTAACGTGCGTATTAAAATTTTTTGATCTTCTGCGTGCGTATACACACGAATGGGGTTCAGGAACTAGCAGGTCTGCACATATGTTGACATGGGAAATCGGAAAAATCCCCACCCTTTACCCACCAGGCGCCACCGAGATTCGAACCCCGGACCCTCAGATTGAAAGTCCAACGCTTTAACCATTCGGCCATTGTCGAAGAGGGAAGGTGGGGGGAGGGGGGAGTGGGAGGGGGGAATTCTTCTCTTCTCCTTCACCTTCTTCTCCCTCAGCCCTGTGGAGACTCACTGGGACGCCGCACAGAAGAGCTGTTCACCAGATTCCTTCAGGTCTGACGGTACTGTGAGAAAGCCTGGGTCGCTGCTATAATTCAGTTCAGTTCAAAATACTTTATTGTCTGCTTCAACCCAAACAGAAAATTCTCTCTCAGCTCACCTATTATATGCCCGTCAGCAAAAAAAAAAAAAAAAAAAAAAAAAAAAAGAGAGAGAGAGAGAGAAAAAGAAAAAGAAGAAGAGAAAAACGAATAACTGACACACCCTCCACTGATCACACTACACACGTCAGTTATCATGTGAAATGAAAAACATTTGGGTGAGAAAGAATTCCATTATAAGATAGAGTGAAACAACTGTGTGTGTGTGTGTGTGTGAGTGTGCATGCGTCCGTGTGTGTGTGCATGCGCGCACGTGTGTACGTGTGTAAGCCTGCGTGTGAGCGAGTGTGCGTACGTGTATGTTTCAATTATTATAAAAAGGAAATTAATCAGTAAGATAATTATAACATTTTGTAATTAGTAATCATACCAGGGGACACCCACTAAAGCTAATGAAAACATTCACTAAATCAAACCTTTTTCACACTTTTCTTTTTTACTTACAGGGTTGTTAACTTCTGGAATAATCTGCCCAGTAACATTGTCACTTAAAAGTTTTAATTAAGAATTTATTAGATAAACACTGGAAGTATTATGGATTCCAAGTTAATTTCTCCACAGGAAGCTAGCCATAACATTAGTAATTGCGGACTCTTATATAAAGTATGAAAAAAAAAAAGAATAAAAAAGTTCTAATTGATCAGACAAAAGGCTGATAAAGCCTAAAAGCCGTGACAATTGATGTGATGGAATCATTGGTTCCCTGTCCAGTGTTCACTACAGGTCGTTTCGGTCTTCCCATCCGTCTTCCTCAAGCCACCCAACCTATGGATCACAGAGGGCGAGGGTGGGGGGTGGTGGGTGGTGGGTGGTGGGAGGGGAGGGGAGGAGGGGAGCGGGGAGAGGGGGGAGGGAGGGAGGGGGCTAAATCCTTCCAAAAAAAAAAAACCAGCAACTTGTGGCCAATTGAATATTGTGCTGAAAGGGAGAAGGCCAACTGTCATGCCTGATGTGACTCGAGTTTGGTTCCCTGCGGACACGTAAGACATTTGCGCCAGTGGCTGTGAGCTGGAGTCCATGGTGTATGATCCAGAGACTCTCACTTGCAGTTCTTATAGGTGATCCCAATATCTGAAGAAGAAAAATTGCAATGGAACGACACCTCAGAACTGCAACGAAGAATGATGTTAGACACAGAAATAAAAGGAGACAAAAAGGAAGAATTAGACTGCACGAAACACACACACACACACACACACACACACACACACACACACACACACACACACACACACACACACACATCCACACACACATACATAGACACACACACACAATTTTATTGCAGCTAATAAGGAATTGATATGTCCACCTTATGCTTAGGGATCGGAAATAATACAACGGAGGTCAAACGAATGATGAGTGCCTAAAGACAGCTCTCATGTATCCACATCAATCAATGAATCGATGGAACTGTATGTGCAGAATAAATGATCACTCAGTTTATCATAACCCATGTAATATCAGACAAACTTGCACTGACAAAAAGAGAAACGTGTACATTTAAGTCCGTGTCTGACTCAACACAGGCAAGACATGCACTAATGGTTGGCAAATTATTATCAAACTAAACAACATGATAATTTGTGTGTCACAACAGTAAAGGCATCGTATATGTAATTCAGAAGAACTGGGCAAAATCTGAATGACCTGACAGTCTTCTTTTTTTTTATCTTGCCATTTTCTCAGTTTTGTCACGGCATGTTGTCGTGTGTTTGGTCGCAAGAAGTAGCCCAGTGAGTTGATTCTGCCGTTGTAGTTTCAGGAAACCTTCGATAGAAATTGTGAGGAGTTGTCTTTGCTCTCTCTCTCTGGGTTGTATATGCTGAGGCGATATCACGCATTTTTTCCCAGCTTCCAGAGATAAGCATTTTTTTGTGTTAATTAGCAGTATGAGTGTGTGTGTGTGTGTGTGTGTGTGTGTGTGTGTGTGTGTGGGGGGGGGGGGGGGGGGGGGGGGGCGGGGGGAAATCGTGTGGGTTCGAGCGGACCGTATGGATGTTTCTGTGTGTGCGTGTGTGTGTGTGTGCATTTGTACGAGTGTGTTTGTGACTGTTCTGGCGTGCGCCTGCACGCAAGCGCAGCGCACGTTAGCATTTGCATGAGCACCTGTCTTTCAGGAGCCCGGAATCGGAAAATGGAAAAAAAAACCCCTAAAAAACCCCGTTCACTGAACTAAAATGAATACAACAACAACGGCATTCATTAAGCACAGGAAATGCAAAGAGAAAGCCTGGCCTCACGTGCGCACTGTTCTGCAGGACCCTCAGGGAACACGTTAGCATGCACTTCGTCCACCACTGACCATTTTTGCCAGCAACATCCGACGCCCTGTTTGCCAAGGGGAGGCGAACACTATCATCACTGGAAATGCTGCAAACAGCCTGCCCTCCCCTTAACGTGGGGTGACTCCGTGCATCCGGGGATGTTGGAGGTTTCACCACACATTCTACATTTTGAAAAAAAAGAGAAGTAATAATAATAATAATAATAAGAAGAAGAAGAAGAAGAAGAAGAAGAAGAAGGAGAAGAAGAAGAAGGAGGAGGAGAAGAAGGAGAAGAAGGAGGAGAAGAAGAAGAAGAAGAAGAAGACGAAGAAGAAGGAGAAGGAGAAAAAGGAGAAGAAGAAGTATGAGAAGAAGAAGAAGGAGAAGAAGGAGAAGAAGAAGAAGAGATCAATGGTCCAGCACGTAGGTACATACCGCAGATTGTTCCAACACGTGAGAGAAAGTGCACGGATGTACTGACATGTACCGGGGCGTATCTTGGTGTGAAGACGGAGATGAATTCTTGTCCTGTACAGTGTAGCACATGGCGCTTCTTACTTTTTCGCTGTGATCGGTGGGGAAGGAGGGAGGGAGGGAGGGAGTCAGAGGAAAGAAAACCCGTTTTAATACACTGATACTTTATTGGTATCATGGTTTGGGTTTTTTTACAGTCCTGAAATGACCCCCAAGACCCTTAAAAAGGTTAAAGAAAAAAAACAAACAAACTTTTAGGGGGTGGGATGGGTGGGTGGGGTGGAGTGGGGGTATCCCCTAACACACTACATTGTTGCCCCCCCCCCCCACTCCCCACCCCATGCCTCTTATAAAAAATCTCCATGATGTCAGTACTGGTTGGACTCCAAAAGTCAGTCAGAGGCAATACAAGATTAACTCACTCAGTACGGCCAGTCCTCTCTTCTCCTCTACACAGACCCCTCGGATGTCCAGTGGGTGTCTGAATGACCCAACCTTTAGCTTCCGTCGTCAGAATTGTGATATTCTTTGTCAACATTCACCTCTTCAGTGTAAGAGCCTTCCACTTGCAATATTTTGATGGTGGTAATTGGGGTGAAACGCTGTTAACGTCGTCTCTTTCGCCGTTCGTATGGAGAGAGTTAACTCAACGCGAACACGAGTAAAATGCGTTACCCTGAGGGCTATCCCAAGATCACCCTAAAGGGAATCATCTTGGGGCAGTACTACTGCCCCTGAAATGGGATGAAGTCACTCTATCTCTGCCCCCAAAACAGCCCCGCCCCACCACCACCCCACCCCTCCCTCTTCAAGAGTTGTCTTGATTTGATAAACGTTAGCAAGTTAAATTCACAACACGGATTTGTGTGTGTGTAAATTAAAGACATTCCAAGGGGAAAAAAAAGTGGTTGGAGTTGATATGGGGCATAGGGCAGAGTGAAGAAGACATGCATTGAAACTACTTCCGGGGGAGTTTTATTTTATTTCATTTTATTTTATATTAAAAAAAAACAAAACAGCAACTAAATCCAGTACGTGGAGTCAAAATGGTTACTGGAGTCATTTTCAGGTGACACAACACACCAGCTTTTGAAACGCTCATCCCATATGCAGACTGTGGAAAGATAAAAGTGCTTCGATAAACTACCTCCAAAATTAACTGGCCATGACCTTTTCATTGGCTGGCCCCAAAATTTCTTCTGCGAAGATGTATCTGGTGCATTCGATATATGTGACCGAATTTTGAAAAAAAAGAGAAAAAGAAAAAGAAAAGAAAACCTCACAGCTCAGCTATCACATAAATTCACAGATGACGTATGCAGATTTACCCTATGATGACGTTATTTTGAAAGTGTGCATGCTATAGGAAGATTGTATCACTTTCATTATGTTTTATGTGTGCAGGAGCAGAAAAATAGCATTCGGTAGCCCTTTGGAACACCAGGCTCTGAAATGTGATGGCCTATCGTAAAAACGCTACAGTACAGAGCGCACACTCGTAACGGATTGGTGTGTGTGTGTGTGTGTGTGTGTGTGTGTGTGCGAGAGAGAGAGAGAGAGAGAGAGAGAGAGAGAGAGAGAGAGAGAGATGTGTATATGTGTGTGTGTGTGCGCGCGCGCTCGTATGTGCGTGTGTGTGTGTGTGTGCTTGCGTGGGTATGTGTGTGTGCGTGTAGGTGTGTGTGTGTGTGTGTGTGTGTGTGTGTGTGTGTGTGTGTGTGTGTGTGAGAGAGAGAGAGAGAGAGAGAGAGAGAGAGAGAGATGTGTATATGTGTGTGTGTGTGCGCGCGCTCGTATGTGCGTGTGTGTGTGTGTGTGCGTGTGTGTGTGTGCTTGCGTGGGTATGTGTGTGTGCGTGTAGGTGTGTGTGTGTGTGTGTGTGTGTCTCTCTCTCTCTTCTGTCTGTCTGTCTGTCTGCCTCTCTCTGTCTCGCTCTTTCTCTCACCAACACCCTTCCTCAGAAGCAATACCAATCTGTAGGGATGTCATTCAGAAGCAGCCTCGGCTCTGCACAATATCGGACGTCCTTGTCATTTCAGTTAGCGCTGAAGACCTTGGACCTGAAGCACAGGATAAAAAAAAGATAGCCCATAATCTCACCAAACCAAATGAAATGTCTGTAATGGTCACAGACACACAGACGTGTGCCTGTGTTAATGCTGACAGACATACAGATATATGCGTCTGTGGTAATTCTTACAGACATACAGACATACAGATACATGTGTTCGTGGTAAACCTCACATACATATAGATATGTGTCTGTGTTAATGCTTACAGACATACAGATATACATGTGTCTGTGGTAATCCTCACAGACATTCAGTTATGTGTCTATGGTAACCACCACAGACATACAGATATGTGTATCTGTAGCAAACCTCGAAGAAAGGCAGATATACGCGTCTGTTGTAAACCCCACAGGCCAACAGATATATGTGTCTGTTGTAAACCCCACAGGCCAACAGATATATGTGTCTGCGGTAATCCTCACAGAATACAGATATATGTGTCTGATGTAAACCTCACAGAATATAGATATATGTGTCTGTGGTAAACCTCACAGAATACAGATATATGTGTCTGTGGTAAACCTCACAGAATACAGATATATATGTCTGTGGTAAACCTCACAGAATACAGATATATATGTCTGTGGTAAACCTCACAGAATACAGATATATGTGTCTGTGGTAAACCTCACAGAATACAGATATATGTGTCTGTGGTAAACCTAACAGAATACAGATATATGTGTCTGTGGTAAACCTCACAGAATACAGATATATGTATATGTGCTAAACCCTCACAGAATACAGATATAATATGTGTCTGTAGTAAACCCTCACAGAATACAGATTTATGTGTCTGTGGTAAACCCTCAAAGAATACAGATATATGTGTCTGTGGTAAACCCTCACAGAACACAGATATATGTGTCTGTGGTAAACCTCACAGACATGCACACGTCTGTGATAATGCTCTTTCATGTGACCAGCCAAGTTTCCACCAACTGCAGGGGTGTCGGGGGACTCTTTCGATATGAACAGTAGTAGCCTGTCCACACCTTCTGGAACTGATGTGCCAGGTATTTTCCTCTTGTCTATCGTTTTCTCTTGGTCTCTGGTCTTGTCCTTTTTCTTTTCCTTCTGTCCACTCTCTTCCTTTCTATTCCCACCTTCTTAAAAAAATCATGTGGTGAAATAATGTCCTCCAGTATGGCCTTCTTTCTATCGCTTTTTTTTTTTTTTTAAACTGACGCTTTTTTGTTTGTTTTGTTTTTCTCTCTGTCATTTCTTTCTTTTTTTCTTTTTTTTTCTTTCTGTGGTGTGGCCTCAGTTGCATGCAGGTCATAGAGCACCAAGGTTTTTTTTTTGTTTTTTTTTTTTTTTTAGTGTTTCACAAGCGTTCTTCATTGGCCAAAAAATTTTTTTTTTTCTTCTTCAGTTTTTTTCTTCCACAGCGTGTTTTTTTCCTTTGAGCAGTTCCAGTAGCACTCTAAGTATTGTTATGATACTGGCTACAAAGTCGCAAAATAGAAATATACACTGCATGATTTCATCGAAGAAATAAAATAAGATAATGATCAACAACAGAGGACGAGGAAATGAATAAAGATTGTCGTCTCTTTTTTTATCTTCTGCCTTGCTGTTTCATTCACTTATCTATAAGAACAATCTCAAAAAAAAAAAAAAAAGGATTCGATCCCTGTACACTCAGATTCTCTTGCTTCCTAGGCGGACATGTCACCGCAAGGCCAGCACTCCACGCATGTATCTGTACATGCCGAATTTTATCACCCACTTACTATGCAGCCTGGACAGAAGGTCTCCCAAGTGCAACAAAGAAAGGCTTTTAAAATCAAAGGAAATGTATTGGTACAGGAAATAGGGGCACGGAATAAAGCTGAGTGAAGGCACAGAGAACAGCGTGCAGAGCATGTGAACAAGGACATATGATGGAGAGTGAGAGAGAGAGAGAGAGAGAGACAGAGAGAGAGAGGTGGGGAGGGAGAAAGAGAGAGAGAAAGAGAGGGGGGAGGGAGAAAGAGAGAGTAAGAGAGGGGGGAGGGAGAAAGAGAGAGAGAAAGAGAGAAAGGGGTGGGGAGGGAGAAAGAGAAAGAAAGAGAGAGAGAGAGGGAGGTAGAAAGAGAGAGAGAGTGAGAGTGAGATAGCGGGGGCGGAGGGAGAGAGAGAGAAAGAGAGAGAGAGGGGAGAGAGAGAGAAAGAGAGAGAGAGGGGAGAGAGGGGAGGGAGAAAGAGAGAGAGAGAGAGAGAGAGGGGAAGAGAGAAAGAGAGAGAGAGAGAGAGAGAAAGAGAGAGAAAGAGGGGGGTGGAGGGAGAAAGAGAGAGAAAGAGAGAGAGGGAGGGAGAAAGAAAGAGATGAGGGGGAGAAAGAGAAAGAGAAGAGAGAGAGAGTGAGAGAGCGGGAGCGGAGGGAGAAAGAGACAGAGAGGAAGGGAGGAGGGAGAAAGAGAGAGAAAGAAAGAGAGAGAGAGAGAGGGAGAAAGAGAGAGAGAGACAGAGACAGAGAGAGGGGAGGGAGAAAGAGAGAAAGAGAGAGAGAGAGAAAGGGAGAGAGAGAGGGGAAGGAAGAGGAAAAGAGACAGAAAAAAGATAATGAGAATTAAAGAGAATGAGATTGAGAGAGAGAGAGAGAGAGAGAGAGAGAGAGAGAGAGAGAGAGAGCGATACAGACAGACAGACAGACAGACAGACAGACAGACAGATGAGAAGATGGAGGATGAAGAGAGAGTCCAAAGACAACCATAAAGTTCAGACAAAAATAATTTCTCAGAGATACACGATTTATTTCCTTCAGATAACTTGATCCATTGTACACGTGTAAAAAAAAGAAAAAAAGAAAAAAAAAAGAAAAAAAAAGCGAAAACAACTCGCTCATCTTCAATACAATCAACATCTTAAACAAAACTCTTTCTCATTATCATCCCCATCTTCAACATTCTCATAAACGTTGACATGTTTAAATTTGGGATGTATCTTCATCTGCTGTTTCTCCTCCGTCTAAAATATTTGTCAACGGCATACATGCATTATGTATGTTTCATCCCGTTTTATGTCATCACATTTTTTACTTATCTTTGTCACTTTAAAAACACAACCTATAAAAAATACATACAGATTTTTAAGTTCTTATCCACGTCTTTCGATAGACTCTCCAATGACTCATATAAGCGCTTACATATTAGGGCGTCTCTGCAGACCTACGAATGTTTTATAAGCACATTTTGTGAATGTAATTTCCATTTTTGTATTATTATGGTTCTGTGTTTGAGGTAGGCAGTTGTTCATTTTTTTTTTATATTCTATTCTCCATGATTATCATATGCTTCGCACGCGCCTATGCGCGCGCGCGCGCGCGCGTGTGTGTGTGTGTGTGCACGCGCGTGTGTGCGTGTGCGTGTGTGTTTGTGTGTGTCTGTGTATCTGTGGCTGTGTCTGTGTCTGTGTATGTGTTCATGCGTGTGTCCGTGATTGCATGCGTGCATGTGTGACAAAACACACAAAGTGACGACGATGCGTTCTTACTTCAAACCAGGAAGAGTCAAAGACAAGATCAATATCATCACGAGAAAGGAGAAAGAAAATATTTTAACATTTACACCCCCCACCCCATCCGCCCCTCCCAACACACACACACCCAAACACCCCAAAACCGAGTAAGGACAGAAATCACATCACTTGTATCCACAGGAAATCTACCACGATTTTGTTTTTGTTGCTTTTCTTTCCCCGCGGGAGAACATGACATTAAAACACGCTCGTGCAAAAACTTGTTCTTGCTTTGGATTCATCAGATAAAGATAAAATTCACGATATCCTGCTTTCACAACAAAAACAAAAAGAACTGGCTTCTTGGATTGACTGAAGTTACCATAAAGAGCACATGTTAACCCGCTGTTTATAGAAATGACCCCCCCCCCCTCCCCCTTTTGTTTTGCCTGCAGAAATGATTGAACGCGTGTTAGCAGTTTGAAATGTTAATTGTTTTTGGAAAAAAAAAGTTATGTATTTCAAAATGTTCTTTATTAAAGTTAGCTAGCAATGTGTGTTGAATAGTCCAGTTGGTTGTTTATTGTAGGTCCCCACATCATCCTCTTTTCAAAATTAATGATCATCAATAGAAGTGTTGCATACAATATTTGATTATTGATTAATTTTCTGTCCTAAT
>NC_134899.1:7826610-7849110 GCF_041734735.1 Babylonia areolata
GCAACATCTCCACTGGCTCCCTGTCTCACACAGAATAAAGTACAAGATCAGCACTCTATGTTACAAATGTATTCACAAATCTGCCCCTTCCTATCTCTATGGCTGCCTTCACCTCTACACTCCATCTCGCTCTCTACAATCGGCTTCGGATCCACTCTGTTTTCACATACCCAGATTCACTCGACTGTTGGCCGCCGTTCTTTCTCTGTCTCTGGACCTTGTAACTGGAATGAAAATCCTCTTTTGCTTCGTCAGGTCTCCGCACTCAGCTCTTTCAAGTCTGGCCTAAAAACCCACCTCTTCCCAAAATAGCCTCCCTTCCCTGCCTCTTCCTTGTCTTAAGTTTTTTTTTTTTTTTCCAGTTTTAGGTTATGCATGCGTGTGAATGACTGGTGCCAAAGCGCTTTGATTTGTCTCTGCATAAGATTCAGCGCTATATAAATATAACAATTAATTAATAATTAACCTTTACACTTGACAAAGAGTCTTAAGACTCAAAACGTTCTTTTATCTTCCCCTAAAAAACATGCTTTTTCCGTTCTTTTCTTTCAACCCCCTCCCCCTAACTCCCCCCCCCCCCCCCCCCAAAAAAAAAAATCATGCCTTTTCCGTTCTTTTCTTTCAAACCCCTGCCATAACTCCCCTTAAAAAAACGAAAAAAAGAAAAAAAGAAAAAAGAAAAAAAAAGAAGAAAAACAAAAAAGAAAGAAAAAAAAAGAAAAGCCTTTTCCATTTGTTTCTTTCAACCCCCCTCACCCTAAAAACATGTCTTTTCCGTTTATTTCACCCTTTTCATGCCTTTTCCGTTCTTTTTTTTCAAACCCCTGCCATAACTCCCCTTAAAAAACGAAAAAAAGAAAAAAAAAGAAAAGAAAAAAAAAAGAGAAAAAAAAAGGAAAAAGAAAAAAAGGAGGAAAAGAACAAAACAAAACTCAAGCCTTTTCTGTTCTTTTCTTTCATCCCCCTCCCCCTAACTCCCCTCAAAAAAAAAGAAAAAAAAAGAAAAGAAAAGAAGAAAAACAAAAAAGAAAGAAAAAAAAGAAGAAAAAAAGCGCCTTTTCCATTTGTTTCTTTCAACCCCCCTCACCCTAAAAACATGCCTTTTCCGTTTTTTATTTCACCCTAACTCCCCTAAAAACATGCCTTTTCCGTTTTTTATTTCACCCTAACTCCCCTAAAAACATGCCTTTTCCGTTTTTTATTTCACCCTAACTCCCCTAAAAACATGTCTTTTCCGTTTTTTATTTCACCCTAACTCCCCTAAAAACATGCCTTTTCCGTTTTTTATGTCACCCTAACTCCCATAAAAACATGCCTTTTCCGTTTTTTATTTCACCCTAACTCCCCTAAAAACATGCCTTTTCCGTTTTTTATTTCACCTTAACTCCCCTAAAAACATGCCTTTTCCGTTTTTTATTTCACCCTAACTCCCCTAAAAACATACCTTTTCCGTTTTTTATTTCACCCTAACTCCCCTAAAAACATGCCTTTTCCGTTTTATATTTCAACCTAACTCCCCTAAAAACATGCCTTTTCCGTTTATTTCACCTTAACTCCCCTAAAAACATGCCTTTTCCGTTTTACATTTCACCCTAACTCCCCTAAAAACATGTCTTTTCCGTTTTTTATTTCACCCTAACTCCCCTAAAAACATGCCTTTTCCGTTTATTTCACCTTAAATCCCCTAAAAACATGTCTTTTCCGTTTTTTATTTCACCCTAACTCCCCTAAAAACATGTCTTTTCCGTTTTATATTTCACCCTAACTCCCCTAAAAACATGTCTTTTCCGTTTTTTATTTCACCCTAACTCCCCTAAAAACATGCCTTTTCCGTTTTTTATTTCACCCTAACTCCCCTAAAAACATGTCTTTTCCGTTTTTTATTTCACCCTAACTCCCCTAAAAACATGCCTTTTCCGTTTTATATTTCACCTTAACTCCCCTAAAAACATGCCTTTTCCGTTTTATATTTCACCCTAACTCCCCTAAAAACATGCCTTTTCCGTTTTATATTTCACCCTAACTCCCATAAAAACATGTCTTTTCCGTTTTATATTTCACCCTAACTCCCCTAAAAACATGCCTTTTCCGTTTTATATTTCATCCTAACTCCCCTAAAAACATGCCTTTTCCGTTTTATATTTCACCCTAACTCCCCTAAAAACATGCCTTTTCCGTTTTATATTTCACCCTAACTCCCATAAAAACATGTCTTTTCCGTTTTATATTTCACCCTAACTCCCCTAAAAACATGTCTTTTCCGTTTTTTATTTCACCCTAACTCCCCTGAAAACATGCCTTTTCCGTTTTATATTTCACCCTAACTCCCCTAAAAACATGCCTTTTCCGTTTTATATTTCACCCTAACTCCCATAAAGACATGCCTTTTCCGTTTTTTTCTTTCACCCCCTCCCCCTAACTCCCCTAAAAACATGCCTTTTCCGTTTTTTATTTCACCCTAACTCCCCTAAAAACATGCCTTTTCCGTTTTATATTTCACCCTAACTCCCCTAAAAACATGCCTTTTCCGTTTTTTATTTCACCCTAACTCCCATAAAAACATGCCTTTTCCGTTTTTTTCTTTCAACCCCCTCCCCCTAACTCCCCTAAAAACATGCCTTTTCCGTTTTTTATTTCACCCTAACTCCCCTAAAAACATGCCTTTTCCGTTTTATATTTCACCCTAACTCCCCTAAAAAAACATGCCTTTTCCGTTCTTTTCTGCCAGCCCCCTTCCCTCCCTTCCCCCATCCTCATTTTACACAACTCTGTCACAACCAACCAACCTCCCTTCCATGACGCTGGCTGGCTCGCTAACTCGCTCGCTCGCAACCTGACTTGCACGCTCTGTGTCTCTGTTCGCGGAAGCTCGGACCTAACTCTCTCTCCCCCCATCCCCAGCTATAGTCTTTCTCTCTGCTTCCCTCATCACCACCCTCTCCTCTTCCTCCTCTTCCTCCTCCTCTCTCTCTATCTCTGTCTCCCATGTCTCGATCATAGAGGAAACGACGTTGAGTGTGTGTGTGTGTCTCATGTCTCTCTAAGTCTGTGTGGTGGTGGTGGTGGTGGTGGTGGTGTGTGTGTGTGTGTGTGAGGAGGTGCAGAGAAAGAAAGAGAGAGACAGTGTCGCAGTTCTTGTTGGGAGGAGTGCAAAGTATTAGGAGACTTTCTTTCTTTCTCTCTTTCTTTCTTCTTCTTCTGGGTGCTTCTTCGTTTTCGTGGTCTTCTGCTATCAGTTGTGGTGGTGTCTGGAACTGGGACTATAATGGAATCGTCGTCGTCGCAGCGATGAGTGATGGGCGCTGGTGGTGATGATGGTGTGTCTTAGTTTTGATTAGTTTTTTTTTTCTTCCAGTGTTCATCATCATCATCATCATCATCATATTCTTCTTCTTGTGTTGTTGTTGTTGTTGTTGTTGCTGCCGCTGCTGCGTTTTGGGAGAGCGCGTTGTTCTGTTAGTTTTGAAAAAACAACAACAGGTGAGTGATTTTGTGTGTGTGTGTGTGTGTGTGTGTGTGTGTGTGTGTGTGTGTGTGTGTGTGTGTGTGTGTGTGTGTGTGTGTGTGTGTGTGCGTGCGTGCGTGTGTGATTGTTTCATCGGTTCTTTGTTGTTGTTTTTGTTTTAATTTAATCATTTTTTTTGGAGTGTCTTTGTCTGTGTCTTTGTTTTCTTTGTTTTTCTTCTTTTTTTTCCCTTCCTTCCTTCCTTCTTCTTCTTTTCTTTCCCGTGTCCCTTACATAGCTTCCTTTGTCGCTTTGTTACCAATAAGGTTTGGTTTGTTCTTGGCGTCTTTTTCTCTTTCTTCTTCCTTTCTTTGTTTGTTTGTTTGTTTCTTTTCTTTCTTTCTCTTCTTTTTTTTTTTTTTTTTTATTCCTTCTCTTCTCTCTTTTTCCTTTCTTTCTCGTATGATTGTTTTCTGTGAGAGTCTTTATCTTCTTGTGAATACGAATAAGTTTTATTTGTTTCTTTTTTTGTTTTTTTTTGTCTTTCTTCATTCTTTCCCCCGTTGTGAATTTACTTTTCTTCTTTGTTTCCTTTATTTGTTTTATGTCTTCCTTCTTTATCCTTTGTCTCTATTTCTCCATTCTTTCCTTTCTTCGTCTCTTTCCTTATGTCTTCCTTCTTTATCCTTTGTCTCTATTTCTTTATCCTTTGTCTCTATTTCTTCATTCTTTCCTTTCTTTGTCTCTTTCCTTATGTATTCCTTCTTTATCCTTTGTCTCTATTTCTTTATCCTTTGTCTCTATTTCTTCATTCTTTCCTTTCTTTGTCTCTTTCCTTATGTATTCCTTCTTTATCCTTTGTCTCTATTTCTTCATTCTTTCCTTTCTTCGTCTCTTTCCTTATGTATTCCTTCTTTATCCTTTGTCTCTATTTCTTCATTCTTTCCTTTCTTTGTCTCTTTCCTTATGTATTCCTTCTTTATCCTTTGTCTCTATTTCTTCATTCTTTCCTTTCTTTGTCTCTTTCCTTATGTATTCCTTCTTTATCCTTTGTCTCTATTTCTTCATTCTTTCCTTTCTTTGTCTCTTTCCTTATGCGTTCGTTCTGTTCTTCATATCCACTTATTTTTTGTCTCAGTTTCTTTCCTCCATTCTTTCTTTCTGTCTGTCTATCTTTCTTCTTTTTTTTCCCTTTCGCTCTTCTCTCGTCTTTCTTTCTCTGTCTTCCATCTCTGTCTCCTGCAAACTTTGAGTAAAGAAGGGTGGACTTTGTTGCTTTGTTTCTGTCTGTTTTTTGCGTTTTCCTTCTTCGTTCGTTCATTCCTTCTTTCGTTCCATTTCTGATATTTCTTCCCTTCATTCATTCATTCATTCTCTCTTTCTTTCTTCTTTTCTTTCTTTTTGTTCTTTCCGTCTTTCTGACTTTCCTTCCTTCTTTCTTTCTTTCTTTCTCATTCTTTTTTTCTTTCTGTCATTCCTCCTCTCTTTGTCTTGTGTTTGAGTTTTTTTTATGACCCCCTCACCCCCCCCCCTCTTTAAAAAAAAATGTGGGTGAGGTTTATGTGTATTTTCCCTGTTTGGTTTCTGTGTGGCTATCTGTCCCTTTTATTTTCGTTCTTCTTTCCTTCATTTTTTTCATTGTGTTTTGTAACATTGTATTCTGCGAGGTTTTGTTTTGTTCTTTTTTTTCCAGCGCAACAAGATGATGAGTTTCATTGTCATTTTTTCTTCCTTCCTTCCTTCCTTCCTCCCTTCCGCCTATTCTTCCTTCCTTCTGTCTTTCCTTTCTTTCTTTCTTTCTTCCTCTCTTTCGTCTTTCCTTTCCTATTTCCTTCCAACCATCCATCCTTTTTTCTCTTTTCTTTCTTTCTTTCGTTCTTTCTTTCTTCCTCTCTTTCGTCTTTCCTTTCTCCCTCCTTCCTTCCAACCATCCATCTTTTCTTTCTTTCTGTCTTTCTCCTCCTTTCTGTCCTTTCTTTCTTTCGTGCGTTCATTGCTTTCTTTTTTTTTTTCTTTCCTTCCTTTCTTTATATTGATCGTTCGTTCTTTTGATCGATTCACTGCTGACCCTTTTCCCTTCTTTCTCTCTCTCTCTCTCTCTCTCTCTCTCTCTCTCTCTCTCCTTCCTCGACTTTGTAATGGCTGGATTTATTTTTGCGACTCTGGGTTCTATTTATCTTTGTTTTAAAGTCCGGCACTTAGGTCGCCACTCAGCCAATCAATAATAAAACAAAAATCAATCAATCAATCAGTCAGAGTCCCCATTCCGGCCCCATTTTCGACTTCCCTGTTCAATAAAGAAACCAATAAATACTGGGAATAACTCATGAAGTGATTTGCTGGGAAAGGGTAATTGTATTATGAAAGAAAGAACAATGCTTTCAACAAATTGAATTTGATTTTCCATCTTTGAGAGAGAGAGAGAGAGAGAGAGAGAGAGAGAGAGAGAGAGAGAGAGAGAGAGAGAGAATTTTAAGCTGACGCGTAGAGAGGGGGGAAGAGAGAGAGAGAAAGAAAGGAAGGGAGTGAGAAGGATGGGGGGGTCGGGGGAGTGGTGTGGGGGGGGGGGAGAGGGGGGTGTCTGGGGGAGCAAAGGAGTTGGGGGTGATGGGGGCTGGGGGGGGGGGGGGTCAGTGGGACTAAGAGAGAGACAGAGATATAAGAGGTTTACTTTCGTGTTTGAGAGATTAGTACTGGTGTACTTGTTCTGTATGTTCGCACACACACACAAACACACACACACACACACACACACGCACGCACGCACGCACGCACACACACGCACACACGCACACACACACAATGACACACACTGCATTTGTGTCAGAAAGTGTAAAACAAAGACGCGCACATTTTTGTTAACATTCCGAGGAATATGACATTACCTTCTGAAGATTGAGAGAGAGCATGCGTTTTATTCTTAATTCTAATATTCTCGGGGAAGGAATTCCCAAAGGGACGGAACAACCCACCTGAAGGCTGAGCATGTCGCTTTGTTGTAGGGTCTGTTGGGCTGGGAACACCAGTCACACATCTTGTATTTGTATTTCTTTTTATCACAACAGATTTCTCTGTGTGAAATTCGGGCTGCTCTCCCCAGGGAGAGCGCGTCGCTACACTAACAGCGCCACCCCTTTTTTGTATTTTTTCCTGCGTGCAGTTTTATTTGTTTTTACTATCGAAGTGGATTTTTCTACAGAATTTTGCCAGGAGCAAACCTTTTGTTGCCGTGGGTTCTTTTACGTACGCTAAGTGCATGTTGCACACGAGACCTCGGTTTATCGTCTCATCCGAATAACTAGCGTCCAAACCACCACTCAAGGTCTAGCGGAGGGGGAGAAAATGAATCGAACCAGCGCGCTCAGATTCTCTCGCTTCCTAGGCGGACGCATTACCTCTAGGCCATCACTCCACGTCTTGAAGCAGACCTCAGTGGTACTGGGCGTGAAAGGTGGTGACAGTGATAAAGCTCAAACTGGGACAGAGGCGGATTTTCTGTCATGGATTGAAATACAAGGGAGAACATTATAAACAATGGGGGCAGGAGATCAAATGATTAGCAAATAGTGGCAACTCTCTCCATAAACAAGGTACATAACTTCAGGTCATTGCTGCTTACGCTACCGATTCAGCTAGCACACAGGTAAATTAAAGGTACATTGGAACAAACCCAGATACTTCCTCAAAAAGGAAGCGCCGGGCTTGTCCTTATTCCGATCATTTGACATGTGCACACAACAGCAACGACAGAAGAAATATGCAAATACAAATAATTAGCTTTTATTCGAGACTGGCATAGCCTCTTTAATCCTGAACAAGCTACACAGAACACACGGACAATACAGAACAAACACATGGTTGCCTCGGTGGTTTTTCAACCTGAAAATTGATAAACAATGAGGCCGGGAGATCAAATGATTAACAAATAGTAAAGAGTGGTAACTCTCTCCATTCACAAGGTACATAACTTCAGGTCAATGCTGCTTTCGCTACCGATTCAGCTAGCACACAGCTAAGTAAAAGGTACATTGGAACAAACCCAAACACTTCCTCAAAAAAGGGAGAACAGTTTGTGATGGATGCTTTCTTTGACAGGAAGCCAGTGGAGTCTTTTTTTCTTTCTTTTTCAAACGGGCCTGGGGTAGATTGCATGAACGAAATTAACAGTGCTGAGTTCGCTTGTCGTTAAGAATGTTCCCAACTCCAGTGTTATAACCATAATATACTTAGGAACATTCTTAACTCTAAGCAAACTGAGCGATACAAAGATCGCCTTATGAAACCTGGCCCTGACGTGTTCCAGCTTCTTGACTCTCGCAGCAAGACCCGCTGCAGCGTTAATGCATTGTCTATTGACGTTTAATTTGAGGCACACATGCACGCTCGATCTCTGTGTCTCTGTCTCTCTCTCTCATCGTGTTAAACAAAAGCAGTTGGAGAGACCGCTCAGTTTCACACACACACACACACACACACACACACATCACGTGCATCAAATGTGACCGAACACCAATTAGAACCGCTATAGATACACCACGTGAAATGCATGCAATTAGCAGGTGTTTGCATTTACCGCAGGTACACTGGCTTCGTTAAAAGGGCTCAGAGATTGCTTTATTAAGCTTTTATTACAGCGCCAGCGCAAAACAGTATGAATTAGTATTTGATATTTCAATGTTTGATTGACCCTTTCCATCTCCATTTTGCCCATCACTGTTAACCCCATTGCTTCCTCGACCCGTTGTTTATAACGTGTTTCTTGCAATCATACAACCACACGTGTGTATGCGCACGCAGAAGATCAAATACGCACGTAGAAGATCCTATAATCCATGTCAGCGTTCGGTGGGTTATGGAAACAAGAATATACCCAGCATGCACACCCCCTGAAGACGGAGTATGGCTGCCTACATGGCGGGGTAAATAAACAAAAAACGGTCATACACGTAAAATGCTAAATGTTACATGTCTGTCTGAGTGTGTATGTGAGTGCGCCTGAAACCTGATTGAACGACATAGGAAGCGAATGATGAGCGCCCAGTGGCAGCCGACAGTCGGCTCTACCCAGGTAGGCAGCCTGTTGTGCAAATGACCCCGTGTTTGTAAAGCGCTTCGAGTTTGGTCTCTGACCGAGGATAGGCGCTATATAAGTATACACATCAATCAATCAATCAAACAAGAATATAACCGACCCCCCAACCTCCCCCTCCCCCCCACACAGATAGAAACAGACACACAGACAGAGACTCACAGACAGACAGACAGACAGAAAGACAGACAGACAGACACGCACACGCACGCACACACACACACACACACACAACACACACACACACACACACACAACACACACACAACACACACACACACACACAACACACACACACACACACACACACACACACACACACACACACACACACACACACACACACACACACACACACACACACACAACTCACCCACACCACGAGAAATGCCGCCACACACATACAGACATGGACATGCACTTGAAAACCTCTATTTTCCTCATTGTTATATTGCACGGTCTGTACTTATAAAATTAATTATTGTGATTAACAAATATAATTTATATCTGGCGGAGCTAAATTATATTTATTGGACCCCCCCCCCACTCCCCTTCCCCTACACCTCGCTGTGTGTGTGTGTGTGTGTGTGTGTGTGTGTGTGTGTGTGTGTGTGTGTGTGTTGTAAACAGTTTTCACGTGCATTCCTGTCAATGTGGAAAAAAAATCACTGTCGATTCAACCTTGCTCCCAGCATTCAGAGTTTGTCTTCAAATATTTTTCTCAGCGACAGAGAAAACATACACCAAAAGAGAGAGAGAGAGAGGGAGAGATAGAGAGACAGACAGACAGAGAGAGAGAGACAGACAGACAGAGAGAGGCAGGCAGGCAGACAGACAGAATGACAAACACTGAGAGGGTAGACAGAGATGCAATCGATCACATGAGCGGCCTGCAGTGGATCAACATGGTCCATGTGATGGTTTGTTGATTGTCAGCGTCCTTGTGTGTGGATCACCGTATCGATAATTCAACATCCTGTCTCGATCCTTGTTTCTTTTTAAATATATATCCCCGGCGATCGTCATCATCATCATCATCATCATCCGGTGGACGGCCACAGTCGTCATGTCGATTACTCTGCCGCGACTAGAGGGCTGCGTGGAGATAGAGAGGCTGTCGTATGGGAAAGATAAAGAACTAGACAGATGAGGATAATAAAAAAGAAGAAGAAAAAAGTTAACATTACACCTACTCTATGTGGGTTTTATCAGCAGATTACTACTTTTCGCTCTTCACCCACTCAGGGGCCAGCTGATCCCAGTCCTCCAGAAGGGAGGGCTGGGCCCCAAAAATAAATTAAAAAATTAACCAAGATGTTCTGAAGAGTGGGGGTATTTGGGAGGCGGATGTCTAATCCGACCTACTCTATCTAACTACTTCTTTTGCTGTTTTCTTGGGGCACCTTTGACTTGAAGGTGTGAAGGGTGTCGGATGCCATTGCCGTTTCGGGCAGCGCATTCCTGTCTGCGATGGTTCTAGGCAGAAAGGAGGATCCTCTGTATTGGGTCCTACACTGGATGCGGCTCAGCTGCTGTAGGTGTCCTCTTCTCAGTCTGGCAGGGGCAGGGACCAGCTTGCTTCTATTCACAATTGCCTCATTGATGTGATGGAGGAAGGGCCACTGGAGTCTGTCAATGATGGCAGACACGTTGGATGTGTTGTGGTGTGTTGTCATTGTGAACCACACCAGCAGTCACACCCTAGAAATCATTGCAACGATAGACTGGAGATATACCGAAATCGTCCTTTGTGTGCTGTTGTTCTCGGTGCTGGGTCGATGAACTGAGGGAAATGCATATCCATCAAAGGCGCCGTGGCAATGTCGGTTAGTCTTCTGTTCCAATGTTCACCAGCGATCAGGGTTCGAGGCCCCGTTGTGGCACAGTGTTTGTGTTCTGGAGAAAAAGCGCTTTACATCGATCTTCTGCGTGCGTATACACACGAAGGGGGTTCAGGCGCTAGCAAGTCTGCACATATGTTGAACTGGGAGATCGGAAAAATCTCCACCCTTTAGCCACCAGGCGCCGTTACCGTGATTCGAACCTGGGACCCTCAGAATGAAAGTCCAACGCTTTAACCACTCGGCTATTGCGCCCGTCAATTTTAGTGGTTGTCAAGTTGTCAAGGTGAAAGAAACACGAGTTATGCTGCACTATGGTGACACTGTCTCCCCTGGGAGAGCAGCCCAAATTTCACGGAAAGAAATCTGTTGTGACAAAAAGCAATCCAATCCAATCAAGTTCATTATACTACAATACAATACAATACAATACAGTCCACAACAATACCATTTGGCCCTCCATTGGCCACAAGACACGGCAACAACGGCTCATTATGACAGTCAGCAAGGGATTAAAGTCCAAACAAAAGATCGCGCCAGACTGTTCAATTATGGAGACGGTGAACAGGGGTCATTGAAATCCAGACCACACGCAGCTCATTGCTACAGCAGCAATGTCCTTATAGTTAACGGTCGATATCTACTGCCAGTCAATAAACAGTCCGTGTGTGTGTGTGTGTGCGTGTGTGTGTGTGTGTGTGTGTGTGTGTGTGTGTGTGTGTGTGTGCGTGTTTGTATGCGTGTGTGTGTGTGTGTGTGTGTGTGTGTGTGTGTGTGTGTGTGTGTGTGTGCGTGCGTGCGTGTGTGTGTGTGTGTGTGTGTGTGTGTGTGTGTGTGTGTGTGTACACTTGACATATTTTTTCCTCATGCGTGCTTGTGAATGATGCCACTTTGCACTTTAACTCAGGACATAAATCAATACCATCCCCAACCTGAGCATGAACACGGATAGGTGCATCCGATACCTTTGCATTTTTTTTTCAGTCTTAACTGACATAATTCATGTAACAACAAACAAACAAACAAAGAAGCTAATCTTACTAAAATGTTTGAAAAGAATTGCTCTATGTTGTTTACTGTAGACAGTATCTCCAACAAGTACTGGTAAGGTTATATAGGATTTTCCCTGTAGTTAGTTCACATAGTCGATACTTTATAAACTTCATAACAGCAAGGATGAAAAAGTTTGGAAAGAGACAGACAAGTACGTATTTTCGTAACACGCCGGTATCAATGCGAAATAATGATAGTAACCACATAACCTACTTCCACACAGACTGAAAACAGACAAGATCCAATACTTTCCAAAGGAAGGCAGAAACATACTGAGCTCATATACCATTTTGGTTGTTGTTAAAATAAATAAAAAATGTGACAGTTTGCGTCACTTATAACCAGCCCAGTTGACGGATGGAATCGGCGAGTTGGATGGGTGCAGCATACCGTTGTTGGTATGTGGGTTGGTATCCACCCCCCCCCCCCGCCCTGCATCCTTCCCCTCCTCCCAGCGCCACTCCCCCCCCCCCACACCCCCGTCCCCCCTCACCGAGTCGAAGATTTCTACGAGCGAGCAGACGTCTTTCCACGATCGACCTGTCAAGGTGGCGGCGACGACATATCATAAATCATAACGATGTGTGAGTGCAGAGGGAGGCCAGGCAGACTGAAGGATTGATATTTTGTTGACAACTTTGGACTAAACTTCTCAGCACGTCAGAAACCGTCAGAACTTGGGACATGCAAGAAAGAAAAAACAAAGAAGTCGCGGCGTTGGTATTTAGCCGCTGAAAACAGCCTGGCGACATTTCGATTGATTGACGAAGTGTGGTTGTCTTTGGTACTCGAGTACGAGGAGAAAGGGGTGGGGGGTGGGGGGTTGGGGGTGGGGGGTAGCGCGGGGGGGCTTGGGGGTGGGGGTGGGGCGGAAGGAGAGAGGAGAGGATAAAGAAGGGGTGGGGGTGAGGAGGGGGATGAAATCACGAGATGGACCTCACACACGGAAGCCCCCATTGATTGAAAAGAAAGATAGAAAGAAAGAAAGATAGAAAGAAAGAAAGATAGAAAGAAAGAACGGGGAACAAAAAAAGTTCTTGGGGTTATTGAAACTCACGAACGTTGGAAGACAGCAATGTTTATGAAGTACGCATGTGTGCGTAGCATTTTATTGTATTTTGTTGTATTGCATGGTACTACTTCTTCTCACAACAGATTTGTCTGTGTGAAATTCGGGCTGCTCTCCCCGGGGAGAGCGTCCCAACAAAATAGAACCAACTGCAATTTTCTCTCTCTCTCTCTCTCTCTTTTTTTTTTTTAGCTTGCGCGTGCAGGTGGTGGATATTTCAACAGAATAGTGCCAGGGACACTTCTTTATTGCCGTGGATTCTTTTACGTGCGCTGAGTGCATGCTGCGTGCAGGAAATCGGTTTATCGTCTCATCCGAATGATTAGTGTCCAGACCATCACTCAGGAACTAGTGGAGGGGGAGAAAATTCTGGCGACTGCGGGATCCGTTTCCATGCCTTCCATTCTGTCTCTTCCTTGGCGAACCAACTCCTCTGCTTAAACTTATTAACTATGTACCCTTTGGCCAAACGTACTCCAGGCGCTTTGCGTGAACTCCAATTTGTGTGCATAGGGGTGAGGGGATGTGTGTGTGTGTGTGTGTGTGTGTGTGTGTGTGTGTGTGTGTGTGTGTGTTGTGTTGTGTTGTGTTGTGGTGTGTGTGTGTGTGTGTGTGTGTGTGTGTTGTGTGTGTGTGTGTGTGCGTGTGTGTGCGTGTGTGTGTGCGTACACATGTGCACACAAGTATACTCACACGTTCGTGTGCAAGGACACACACACACACTCTCTCTCTCTCTCTCTGCCATAGCACTGAATAGTCACGCGCATGAAGTTTCGCTTTAGTGTCCCTAAGTCTTAAGGTTTTGTTTCTATTCTTCCGCCGCCATTTGCAAATGTTCATGGTCATTGGTGTGGTCAGTGCAGTCACAAAGGAACCATGTCCTATTCAACAGTGCAGCCGACCGGTAAGGAAGTTCGAGTCCTGCACAGACTAGTGTATATCATGCCAGACTTTACTACGAAATGGGCGGAACGTTGGTCTTTCGGTTGAAACGTTAAATCGAGGTCTTGTGTACAGCACGCACTCATTCACATCGAATTCATTGTGTTTAGGATTCGGCATAGGAAGAGGAGGATGGGAGAGGGAGGGAGGCGAGGAGGGGGGGAGGGGGAGGGGGCGGCGGAGGGGTGTGTGTGTGTGTGGGGGGGGGGGCAGTCCTGACATTCCGCCTTTTTATCCTTCCCCAACCGAAGTCGGGTACCCGATTCGCACCTGGGTGGAGTGAGGAAAATCGGAGAGAAATGCCTTTCTCAAGAACACAACACCGTGCCAAAACGGGGCCTCGAACCCTGATCACTGGTGAACACTGGACAGTTTCAGTTTCAGTTTCAGTAGCTCAAGGAGGCGTCACTGCGTTCGGACAAATCCATATACGCTACACCACATCTGCCAAGCAGATGCCTGACCAGCAGCGTAACCCAACGCGCTTAGTCAGGCCTTGAGAAGAAAAAAAAGGTGAATAATTAATAGATAAGCTTACATAAATAAATAAATGAATAAATAATAATTATAATATAAAAAGAGGTAGTAGTAGTAGTAATAATAATAATAATAATAATAATAATAATAATAATAATTAATAAATAAATAAATAAATAAATAAATAAGAAAACAATGATGATAAATAAGCACTGGACAGAGAAGAGAAGTCCAACACCTAACCGATTTCTGCATGGCGCATCCATACTGAGTGACATTGTCCAGTCTGATCCTGGCTTCCCTGAGGTGTGAGGAGGACAGACGCTGAGGACTGCTGAATCTTAATCCGCCTCTCTCTGACGTCACGGGAAGAGGACACGTCATTCTATGGGTGGCGCTGTTCTGCGGTGACGGCCGTGACCAGGGTGATGGATCCCACAGACATTAGTGACCTCGGCCATTCATTCTGTCTGCTGCTGTCTTAGCCCTCCCGATCACATAATGCCTCACAGGGATTGGCCACTTGCTTTTCGCTGGCTGTGAAAGTAAAGTTAGAGGCAAGGAAGAAAACCTGGGTACGTATTGCCTTGTTTAACTCTCTCCATACGAACGGCGAAAGAGACGACGTTAACAGCGTTTCACCCCAATTACCACCATCAAAATATTGCAAGCGGAAGGCTCTTATACTGAAGAGGTGAATGTTGACAAAGAATACCACAATTCTGACGACAGAAGCTAAATGTTGGGTCATTCAGACACCCACTGGACATTCGAGGGGTCTGTGTAGAGGAGAAGAGAGGGCTGGCCGTACTGAGTGAGTTAAACAAATGACTTTCATGAGATACAAAGCACCACTCCTTTGCTAAAAGGTCCTCACGTTTACTGGGTCACTTTCTCTTGGTTCAAGAAGAAATGTGTAGCATGAAACTTCGTTCTTCAGTTTTCATCGACAATCCAACTTTTACAAGTTCAAAGAAAAAAAACCCAAACAAACAAAAAAACCCAACAAAAAACAAAAAATCCCAGAAGGTCCAGCAGTCATATGAGTTTGGTTTCGAAAGAACCAGTCTCTTGGCAAGTATTTCTTGACATTTGAAAAAAAAAAAAGTGCCGAAGATCCAGTTTGGCATGAATATGGGTGAGGTGAATATTGTTTTCAAAGTCATCATGACTTTATTTTTCCCTTTTATTCCAAAGCAAACAGAAGTCATACTGTCTGCGAATGAAACAAAAAGAAGAAAGAAAAGAAAGAAAGAAAGACAGAAAGAAAGAAAGGAGGAGGAGGAGGAGAGAAGAAGAAGAAGAGGAAGAAAAAGAAGACGTGTTTGGTTTATTGGTTAGAAACAGAACACGAGGTTGGAAAGCAGCATCATCAACATCGCAACGAAACCAGTAGATGCACAGGCCGACGATCCACGTAGCAGACAAACACAGACGTGAAGAGTATCAGGAAACACGGTTAGAAAACTTTTGTGCAAAAAACTGATGGAAGGGACAATCATTTCACCAGGGCAGACACTTTAGAAAGGTCAGGGTGAAATCATGAAATGTCTTGCTGGTTCAAGTCAGACCGCCGAAACGATCAAGAACAGAGAGGATCATTGATTGGTCCGCTTGGAGTTTAACGTCCTGATGCATTACGTAGCCGACACCAGAGATTAAAAAAATACGATGGATGGGTTTTCCTCCCAAAGACTAATAAAGACTTGATGTCAACATTGATTGATAGTCATGTCACTGAAAATCAGGAGTTCTTATTACCAACAGTGATTTATTATATTCACGATGTATACTTGTTTGAACGATGAATATAGAAGCACACATTTGTTCGGTATCAGGCACTTATAGCTCTTTGGCACAGTTGGTTATTTTGGCAAATGTTCACTGTCACTAATTCAGTATCGTGTGGTAGATATAACGGGTTTATGCACTTTTCTGCGCAAAGCAACAAACTGCGATTTCTTTTTTCAGGTGCCGTTTGCAAACCACTGAATAACTGTAAATTATTAGCCGAAACATTAATTTTTCAAGGTGACTGTATGCCACAACAGCTGTTTGTCTCCAATGCGAGCCCTGTGGTAGATCAATGTACAGCTTGCATAATTTAAGCCATCTCTCGATTTTGTTTAACATTTTGTAAAAAAAAAACACCCAAAACCAAAAACAACAACAACCAAACCTGCTTTTATGGAGTGGTTCCGTTTTGTGGAAGTCTGTATGTTAAAATGAGCCGTGTTCACAGCACCGAGAATTTCCTTTTTTTTCTTCTTCATAATTTCCACCCCCCTCTCTCCTCTCCTTTCTCCCTCCTCCACCCCTTACCCCCCCCCCACCTACACACACTAACAGTGTCTCTCGCTGATCCGGGATTAACATTTATGTCTCTGTTATTTTTTCGTTTTATCTCTCCCTTAGATTGCTCTTTCTTTTCCTGTCTCTTTCCCCTCTCTATACTGTGCCCCTGTCTCCCCCCTCTCTATCCCTGTCTCTCTACATGCCTGGATTTATGCTTATGTTGACATATATGTCCACACTGTCCACATATATACAATAAGTGTATTCAGGCGCGCGCTCGTGTTTGAGCAATAGATATTATGAAATCTGAGAGAGAGAGAGAGAGAGAGAGAGAGAGAGAGAGAGAGAGAGGAAGACGTTATGGGGTGTATCGGGTGCATACATGTTTATGTGGCACGATTTGTCAGTTTTCTGTGCATCACCACACTGCTGCATCCCACAGCTCCTTCATCCCACAGTTCTTTGCGATGGCCACGTGACCAGAGCTGGATAGCTCGCACGATCTTTGCAGCGCTAAATCTGCATAGCGTAAAGAACGTGCTTCACTCTCTGCAACAAACACAGACCTGGGAACATTCCTGCCGCTTAGGGCTGGGTGGCATGAACGATATTTTGGGCTGAATTTGCTTCGTGTTAAGATTTTCCCCATCGTCCGTGGCATTAGCATTAACCTAGGGAAAAGTCCTCTATAGTCTATAGCATTAGCGTTAACTCAGGGAAAAATCCTCCATAGTCTACGGCATTAGCGTCAACTTAGAGAAAAGTCCTCCATAGTCTATGGTATTAGGTTTATATAGAGAAAAGTCCTCCATAGTCTATGGCATTAGCGTTAACTTGGGGAAAAATCCTCCATATTCTATGGCATTAGAATTAATCTAGGGAAAAGTCCTCCATAGTCTATAGCATTAGCGTTAACTCAGGGAAAAATCCTCCATAGTCTATGGCATTAGCGTCAACTTAGAGAAAAGTCCTCCATAGTCTATGGTATTAGGTTTATATAGAGAAAAGTCCTCCATAGTCTATGGCATTAGCGTTAACTTGGGGAAAAGTCCTCCATAGTCTATGGCATTGGCGTTAACGTAGGGAAAAATCCTCCATAGTCTATGGCATTGGCGTTAACGTAGGGAAAAATGCTCCATAGTCTATGGGCATTGGCGTTAACTTAGGGAAAAATCCTCCATAGTAAAACCTTGATCACTGATGGACACGGTGCCGCCTTATGCATAACGTACGAAGAGAGAAATAGAAATAAATCAAGTCCCCGATGTCTCCACCTTCCAAAAAAAGGGGAAGAAATATTTGGGAGCTGGGATCTGTTTCTGTAGTGCATGTACACTAGTGTTTGTGCATGTGTTAGTGGATGACTGGATTTTTCTCTTTGTTTTCCCAGCAGCGATGTATCTTCAGGGATGTTGTGTTGGTGCTTCTGTGACCCTGGCATGCATTGTGGGTTGTCTACTGTTTTCTAAATTCACACACACACACACACACACACACACACACACACACACACACACACACACACACACACACACACATATATATATATATATATATATATATATATCATATACTTGGTCAGATTCTGGCTTTTCTGCAGAAATTACACCCGCCAGTATTCTGAGTTTGTTTCATTTTTCATTGTTTCGCAGGAATGACATCAACCAGTAATAACTGACAATACACCAGTGACAACAGGTGGGTTTTATTGATTAGAAATGACCATCGCCAGTTCACACACACACACACACACACACACACACACACACACACACACACTTGATAAACTTACAGCTCAATCCCTGAGCATCTGTAAGTTCTTGATGTGTGACTTTTGAGCCGGTGTTGCTGCGTGTTTGTTTGCGTCACAGTGTTTAATCTGAACCATAATTGAAGGATTAATTGGCGTCGTCATTGAGGATTTATCTGATGTCGTCATTGAGGGATTTATCTGCTGACGTCATTGAGGGTTTATCTGGTGTAGTCATTGAGGGTTTATCTGGTGTCGTCATTGAGGGTTTGAATTAATTGGCGCCATATTTAAGGGCTTAATCGGTGTCGTGATTCGGGGTGTAACTGGTGAACGTGCTGAAATTGGTTTCCCGACGGGGACTGCCGTCTGCCGCACTGAGAACGACGACTTGGTTGATCTGTTCCCTTTCCTTTATCCACATTGTGGTGAAAAGACGACTTGTTTTATCTGATTCCTTTCCTTTTATCCACATTGTGGTGAAAAGACGACTTGGTTGATCTGATTCCTTTCCTTTATCCACATTGTGGTGAAAAGACGACTTGGTTGATCTTATATCTTTCCTTTTATCCACATTGTGGTGAAAAGACTACTTGGTTGATCTGGTTCCTTTCCTTTATCCACATTGTTGTGAAAAGACGACTTGGTTGAGCTGATCCCTTTCCTTTATCCACATTGTGGTGAAAAGACGACTTGGTTGATCTGATTCCTTTCCTTTTATCCACATTGTGGTGAAAAGACGACTTGTTTGAGGTGATTCCTTTCCTTTTATCCACATTGTGGTGAAAAGACGACTTGGTTGATCTGATTCCTTTCCTTTAATCCACATTGTGGCGAAAAGACGGCTTGGTTGAGCTGATTCCTTTCCTTTTATCCACATTGTGGTGAAAAGATGACTTGGTTGATCTGATCCCTTTCCTTTTATCCACATTGTGGTGAAAAGACGACTTGGTTGATCTGATCCCTTTCCTTTAATCCACATTGTGGCGAAAAGACGGCTTGGTTGAGCTGATTCCTTTCCTTTTATCCACATTGTGGTGAAAAGATGACTTGGTTGATCTGATCCCTTTCCTTTTATCAACATTGTGGTGAAAAGACGACTTGGTTGATCTGATTCCTTTCCTTTATCCACATTGTGGTGAAAAGACTACTTGGTTGATCTGGTTCCTTTCCTTTATCCACATTGTGGTGGAAAGACGACTTGGTTGATCTGATTCCTTTCCTTTTATCCACATTGTGGTGAAAAGACGACTTGGTTGATCTGATTCCTTTCCTTTTATCCACATTGTGGTGAAAAGACGACTTGGTTGATCTGATTCCTTTCCTTTTATCCACATTGTGGTGAAAAGACGACTTGGTTGATCTGATTCCTTTCCTTTATCCACATTGTGGTGAAAAGACGACTTGGTTTATCTGGTTCCTTTCCTTTATCCACATTGTGGTGAAAAGACGACTTGGTTGATCTGATCCCTTTCCTTTAATCCACATTGTGGTGAAAAGATGACTTGATTAATCTGATTCCTCTCTTTTATCCACATCGTGGTGAAAAGACGACTTGGTTGATCTGATTCCTTTCCTTTTATCCACATTGTGGTGAAAAGACGACTTGGTTGATCTGATTCCTTTCCTTTATCCACATTGTGGTGAAAAGACGACTTGGTTGATCTTATACCTTTCCTTTTATCCACATTGTGGTGAAAAGACTACTTGGTTGATCTGGTTCCTTTCCTTTATCCACATTGTGGTGAAAAGACGACTTGGTTGATCTGATCCCTTTCCTTTTATCCACATTGTGGTGAAAAGACGGCTTGGTTGAGCTGATTCCTTTCCATTATCCACATTGTGGTGAAAAGACGGCTTGGTTGATCTGATTCCTTTCCTTTATCCACATTGTGGTGAAACGACGACTCGGTTGATCTGGTTCCTTTCCTTTATCCACATTGTGGTGAAAAGACGACTTGGTTGATCTGATCCCTTTCCTTTATCCACATTGTGGTGAAAAGACGACTTGGTTGATCTGATTCCTTTCCTTTTATCCACATTGTGGTGAAAAGACGACTTGGTTGAGTTGATTCCTTTCCTTGTATCCACATTGTGGTGAAAAGACGACTTGGTTGATCTGATCCCTTTCCTTTTATCCACATTGTGGTGAAAAGACGACTTGGTTGATCTGATCCCTTTTCTTTTATCCACATTGTGGTGAAAAGATGACTTGGTTGATCTGGTTCCTTTCCTTTATCCACATTGTGGTGAAAAGACGACTTGGTTGATCTGATCCCTTTCCTTTATCCACATCGTGGTGAAAAGACGACTTTGTTGATCTGATCCCTTTCCTTTATCCACATTGTGGTGAAAAGACGACTTTGTTGATATGATCCCTTTCCTTTATCCACATTGTGGTGAAAAGACGACTTGGTTGATCTGATTCCTTTCCTTTATCCACATCGTGGTGAAAAGACGACTTTGTTGATCTGATCCCTTTCCTTTATCCACATTGTGGTGAAAAGACGACTTTGTTGATCTGATCCCTTTCCTTTATCCACATTGTGGTGAAAAGATGACTTGGTTGATCTGGTTCCTTTCCTTTATCCACATTGTGGTGAAAAGACGACTTGGTTGATCTGATCCCTTTCCTTTTATCCACATTGTGGTGAAAAGACGGCTTGGTTGAGCTGATTCCTTTCCTTTATCCACATTGTGGTAAAAAGACGACTCGGTTGATCTGGTTCCTTTCCTTTATCCACATTGTGGTGAAAAGACGACTTGGTTGATCTGATCCCTTTCCTTTATCCACATTGTGGTGAAAAGACGACTTGGTTGATCTGATTCCTTTCCTTTTATCCACATTGTGGTGAAAAGACGACTTGGTTGAGTTGATTCCTTTCCTTGTATCCACATTGTGGTGAAAAGACGACTTGGTTGATCTGATCCCTTTCCTTTTATCCACATTGTGGTGAAAAGACGACTTGGTTGATCTGATCCCTTTTCTTTTATCCACATTGTGGTGAAAAGATGACTTGGTTGATCTGGTTCCTTTCCTTTATCCACATTGTGGTGAAAAGACGACTTGGTTGATCTGATCCCTTTCCTTTTATCCACATTGTGGTGAAAAGACGACTTGGTTGATCTGATCCCTTTCCTTTTATCCACATTGTGGTGAAAAGACGACTTGGTTGATCTGGTTCCTTTCCTTTATCCACATTGTGGTGAAAAGACGACTTGGTTGAGGTGATTCCTTTCCTTTTATCCACATTGTGGTGAAAAGACGTCTTGGTTGATCTGATCCCTTTCCTTTATCCACATTGTGGTGAAAAGACGACTTGGTTGATCTGGTTCCTTTCCTTTATCCACATTGTGGTGAAAAGACGTCTTGGTTGATCTGGTTCCTTTCCTTTATCCATATTGTGGTGAAAAGACGACTTGGTTGATCTGATCCCTTTCCTTTATCCACATTGTGGTGAAAAGACGACTTGGTTGATCTGATTCCTTTCCTTTTATCCACATTGTGGTGAAAAGACGACTTGGTTGAGTTGATTCCTTTCCTTGTATCCACATTGTGGTGAAAAGACGACTTGGTTGATCTGATCCCTTTCCTTTTATTCACATTGTGGTGAAAAGACGACTTGGTTGATCTGATCCCTTTTCTTTTATCCACATTGTGGTGAAAAGATGACTTGGTTGATCTGGTTCCTTTCCTTTATCCACATTGTGGTGAAAAGACGACTTGGTTGATCTGATTCCTTTCCTTTATCCACATTGTGGTGAAAAGACGACTTGGTTGATCTGATCCCTTTCCTTTATCCACATCGTGGTGAAAAGACGACTTTGTTGATCTGATCCCTTTCCTTTATCCACATTGTGGTGAAAAGACGACTTTGTTGATATGATCCCTTTCCTTTATCCACATTGTGGTGAAAAGACGACTTGGTTGATCTGATTCCTTTCCTTTATCCACATCGTGGTGAAAAGACGACTTTGTTGATCTGATCCCTTTCCTTTATCCACATTGTGGTGAAAAGACGACTTTGTTGATCTGATCCCTTTCCTTTATCCACATTGTGGTGAAAAGATGACTTGGTTGATCTGGTTCCTTTCCTTTATCCACATTGTGGTGAAAAGACGACTTGGTTGATCTGATCCCTTTCCTTTTATCCACATTGTGGTGAAAAGACGGCTTGGTTGAGCTGATTCCTTTCCTTTATCCACATTGTGGTAAAAAGACGACTCGGTTGATCTAGTTCCTTTCCTTTATCCACATTGTGGTGAAAAGACGTCTTGGTTGATCTGATCCCTTTCCTTTATCCACATTGTGGTGAAAAGACGACTTGGTTGATCTGGTTCCTTTCCTTTATCCACATTGTGGTGAAAAGACGTCTTGGTTGATCTGGTTCCTTTCCTTTATCCATATTGTGGTGAAAAGATGACTTGGTTGATCTGATCCCTTTCCTTTATCCACATTGTGGTGAAAAGACGACTTGGTTGATCTGATCCCTTTCCTTTATCCACATTGTGGTGAAAAGACGACTTGGTTGATCTGAT
>NC_134899.1:7859110-7874110 GCF_041734735.1 Babylonia areolata
TAAACAGAAGCCACGTTTGTTTCTGGGCACGCAACAAATTAACGTGTTTGTTTGTTTAGTGCAGCAGATGTTAGGGAGCGGAAGCCCCCCCCACCCAAAAAAACCCCCAGCTGTCATCAACATCCAAATGAAGTCAGCTGAAGCAAACGCCAAGAACGTTAATAGCAGACAAATAAGGACAGGAAGGGAAGTTTGAACCTCAACATAAAGATCTGCTGGGAAACCTGCTGGAGGGGACGTAGTGTTCCTGTGGCCAGAAAACCCAAGAAGATCAATTTGACACCACTGGCTACCAGCCAGCCGAATGATCAGGAAGGGCAAGGGGTTACTGGTTGATTCCTTTCGAGTTTAACGTGTATTTCTACAGCCATGCCAGCATCGGAGAGGGAAGGCAAGGACATTACTAAATGCGTTCCTAGCAATGAGGAGAGGATGGACGAACGTTTACAAGTAAGGCTCACCTCAATTCAGTCCAGTCACGATTTATTGGTGGATAACTGTTGTCATGTGGAATACCTATTATGTGATTTACCTATAATGGTGAATGATTCCTTTCTCGTAAGACTGAATAGTTGTTTGGGTGGGTGGTTACCAACAGTAATAAAAGAGAATCTTTCCAGGCGTCATGGTTAGTGTTTTTATGGATAGTAGTAAGAGCTTTAACTGAAAAGAAATATGCTGGCCAATAAGAATAAATACGCTCTAACCAGTGACTATAAGAATAATATATAGGGAATGTAATTTAGAATTGATTATGGGCGATGGTTTTCATATCCTTGCTGCCATGAACGAGTGGTTTCATATGTCAGAATTTAGGGGTTCTGCATCATTGCATCTGACCAGTCAAGAACACTGCTGAGAGTGAGAAAGATTAAAACGAAACGAGGAAAACTGATGTGTTATATCACGACAGTGACACACGACAAGCATGGCGGATTACCTCTCACCCATACGTTTCACAGAACTGTCCAGACAACAAGTTCACACAGTCGCTGTCTGAGTGTCCCTGCCTCTCACTGGGTAATCAAGCGGGTAGATCTGACTCGTGGAATTCTACCGGAGTGTGCTGAACAAAATGGACGCCAAGGGGAAGGCGGAAAGAGCCAATGAGAAGAGGCGTGTGACGTCACATGCGGCGCCAGTGACTGGAGGCTGGGAGACATGATGGCAATCAGAAGGCGACGTGTTCTGTCAGGTGGCTGACTATCACCATCACATGCTGTGTATGATGATACGTTTGAGGTCTTTGAAAAGAGATAATTTAATCACCATCTTTTTTCTGTCTTTGTGTGTATCTCTTTCTTTGCCTCTTTACTGTCTGTCTTAAGTGGAAAATTCATCATGTCTTATTTCGTCTCATAATCAGGGTCAAGAAAGACAAAACTCAATTTATCTTGAAATCTGCTCTGACCATCAGTGAAAGCATGTGCTTTACATGATATACACATGCAGACCTGCACACATGAGGAGTAAAATTGCAGAACGGTTAAGTCGCTCATCTGCCGATACAGCTTCCTTGAAGGCGTGGGTTCGATTCTCGCTCTCGCCCTTTCTCCCAAGTTTGATTGGAAAAATCAAACTGAGCGTCTAGTCATTCGGATGAAACGATAGACGATAGACTGAGGTCCCGTGTGCAGCACGCACTTTTCTTTGGGGCACAGAAAAAGAACCCGTGGCAACAAAAAGGTTGTCCTCTGGCAAAATTCTGTAGAAGAAAGCCCAATCTGATAGGTACACAAATATTTGTATTGTATTTGTATTTCATTTTATCACGTCAGACTTCTCTGTGTGAAATTCGGGCTGCTCTCCCCAGGGAGAGCACGTCGCTACACTACAGCGCCACCCATTTTTTTGTATTTTTTTTTTCCTGCGTGTAGTTTTATTTGTTTTTCCTATCGAAGTGGATTTTTCTACAGAATTTGCCAGGAACAACCCTTTTGTTGCCGTGGGTTCTTTTACGTGCGCTAAATGCATGCTGCGCACGGGACCTCGGTTTATCGTCTCGTCCGAATGACTAGCATCCAGACCACCACTCAAGGTCTAGTGGAGGGGGAGAAAATATCGGCGGCTGAACCGTGATTCGAACCAGCGCACTCAGATTCTCTCACTTCCAAGGCGGACGCGTTACCTCTAGGCCATCACTCCACTCCAAATATAATTATATGCATGCACTCAAGGTCTGACGAAGCGCTTTGGGTTATGCTGCTCGTCAGGAATCTGCCTAGTAGATGTGGTGTAGCGTATATGGATTTGTCTGAACGTAGTAACGCCTCCTTGAGAAACAGAAACAAACTTGCTCGCAAACACTCAGACTTGTACATGTATGTGTATTTGCACATACACATGCACGCACATAGAAACATGCATCCACATAGACACATGCATGCTCACACACACACACACACACACACACACACACACGCAGGTGCACACACACACACACACATACACACACAGAGACACGCACACACACAGTGGATGCACACATTGCAATCTTCTCAAAACTTCAAAAACAGCTTGTCATTTCCTTGGCACGGATTAATCAGACAGGAGATTAATTGTGGTGACGTGGCTCTTCAAAGTGCCTTGAAAAAACACACACATATTTGGCAGGATCAAGGGGCAGTGGGGATGTAGGGGGTGGGGGGATGGGGGGGAGGGAGTGGTGGAGACCTTTTCTGCTGACAGTCCTCTCAGCCTGACCCAGTTCCAGCCCACTGAAAACAGTGACGGCCAAGGAAGTGTTTGCATGCAGCATGTGTGTATGGCAGTCAGTGGTGTCTGACAACGACCATCAGAATAACAGCGGAGACAACCACTGTCCCGACTATCTTGGCTACAATTTGATTACAGTCGAGAATGTCTTGTCGATGTTATATGCTACTCTTTCTCAGCCAAGAGTGCTTCAGGACAGTCGGCTTTGGGATGGTCCTCAAAGGCCAACTAACCCCCAAGGCTGCAGCACTAAGAGCCAGTGCAATCTTGTTTGAGAGTGATAGTCCTTTACAAAAGACTAAGCCATACCCATTGCTGTGCAGAAACCATTATCATACAGCTCGCGCTTTGCTGTTGGCCCAACTGTGTGCTTATGGCTATTTCTGATGTAGTGATTGGAGGGGAATGGCCCTGCACCGGACAGCGTGAGTCTGGTATTGCCCCGTTGTGTGATAATGATGGCTGCTGAACCAACCACTTCTGTGATGTTGTAGGCACTTGGCCTGGGGTATGTACTGATAGCAGTGCCTTACAGATTGTGCCATCAAGTATACATGTGGTTTCACGGAGTATATATGTGAATGCTCTCCCTCCTCCTTCTCTCTTTCGTGCTCGCCCTCTCGCTCTATCTGTCTGTCTGTTTCTCACTTCTCTCTGTGTGTATCTCTGTCCAACTGTCTGTCTAACTGTCCCTGTCCCAGAAGTACACGTGCACGAAGGAAGATCACTACATTTCAGCCCGCAGCTTCCAATCCTCACACACATCCCTCATGTATCTAGCTCACTGTTGAGGATCTAAAATTTTATGTCTGAGATTGCACATGACGTTCTGAGCTCCTCATCTTTCAATGACGGTGCAGGATTTTGAAGTGAAAGGGGAATCGTGCGCGTCGGCATTTACGTGATGTTTTGAACACCATATCCCTGGCTTACAGTTGATGATTGAAAAGTGAACGTGTGATTGTATACATGTGCATTAACGAGTATGTTTGGAGCTCTACAGCTTAGACTTTGATGCAGACAATGCTTTAAACCAAGCTGTTCAGGAGAGATCCGAAAAGGCTTTTAAGAACGGTGCAGTGAAGAAGCTAGCTGGAGCTGCTGCCAAGATGTAGAAATTGAATCTGACAGAAGTTATTCTGAATGCGAAAATGATGTTCTTCAACTGACAATTTGAAAGCCACTTTCTTTTCTTCCATAATGTAGAATGGTTGACATTGGGAGAACGTCAGTGAGTGGCTTGCCTCGACGTCTTATTATCATGATAATTCTTTTACCAGGAAACATTGGCATTCGGATTAAAGTGGTTTGATTCAGAACTGAAAAATGGTTTCAACGTTTCATTTTCAATTATATCACACTTTTCTGCTCGTGTTAAAAGGCAAAACTGTTGAAATAAAATTTGGAACGTTTTTTGCTACACCGTTTCGTTTTATTCCTTCTTTTTAAACTTTTGTTTCTTCTTGCATAATATTTATTTTCAACATCCGAGTAGTTGTTATTCATTTCCTCAGTCATAACAGTTTTCTAAACATTATCTGATATGCGTGAACTGAAGTAATATTCCTTCCTTCTTCTCCATAAAAGACCTTCACATTCTATGTAACGTCGCGAGATAGTTAAAAATGCTTCGCTTGCTCGTGATATTTGCCTAATCTTGCATTGTTCGAAACCTGTAAATCCTGTCAGTTGTCTGTTACATTGGCTAAATGCCATTTGTTGCAATATGTGTTTCTCTTTTCGTTTTGATTTCTGACCTGGTAAAGGTAATATCTAGTGAGAAACGCCAGTGTTTTTCGATGACACTCGTGATTATAATGGTGGAGCAGCAGCCTTCGTGGAGAGAGTGCCCTTCTTGCAAGAGAGTCCGAATCATGCAATGATCCCCTCTGTTTCTGGTCTCCTCCATTTAACTTTACTCGTATTGTAGATTACGGATAACGAATACACAGTACTTGTTAACGTACACACGATAAATTCATATGTCACATAAGCAATGTGTGAAAACTGCAGCCATTCAATATAAGCAGGTGCGCCATGCACTTTTCGTACGTTGAAGAGCTCAGGGTTGCAAAATCGATATTGTTGGCAAGATTCTGCAGAAAAAAATATTGTAATGTGGAAACAAAAATATGTACAGTCGTAGAAAAGCAAGGAAATGCACTTTGGCGCTGTGCTGTCCTTGTTGAAAGCTGTCCGAATTTTACACAAAGAAATTTATTATTGCAATAATGTCACACAAAACAAACGTTTTCATGTAAACCCTTTGTCTATTTGTATCACAAAGACAGTTTTGCTCAAAATCTGCACCTAACCAGAGTCTTTCAATGTGTTGCTTTTACACTATACTTTATTGATGCGTACCTCTCTGTACTTTACTGTCCTGTACTGTCATCGGATTCCCGCGGATCTTGCACCTTCAGATGGGAGGTCCCTTTTCCTGAAGTAAATTCCTTCCTTTTTCCTTCCATGGTTATGACGTCACATGGTCATTGCGGCTTTGATGTGTCCTGGGATCAAACGACAACAGCTTGAAAAGAGAGGCACAATGACACGATTAATGACTGTGGCTGAAAAAAGCCTGGCCTGATTACAGAGCTCCTGAATTCGTCCTCGTGAAATGGAGAACTCTTTGTCATGATTCTTGAAACGAGCATTTCAGCGCATGCAGTTAGTTGAATCCGTCATGGTTTACAAAAGATGTTCTAAATGTAACGCATGAGGCTCCATTCTAATGGTTTAAGAAACTCCACTCCGCGTTTAGATTTAACTCTCTCCATACGAACGGCGAAAGAGACGACGTTAACAGCGTTTCATCCCAATTACCATCATCAAAATATTGCAAGCGGAACGCTCTTATACTGAAGAGGTGAATGTTGACAAAGAATACCACAGTTCTGACGACGGAAGCTAAAGGTTGGGTCATTCAGACACCCACTGGACATCCGAGGGGTCTGTGTAGAGGAGAAGAGAGGACTGGCCGTACTGAGTGATTTAATGACAAGCTTTCCCGATGGACGTCCCAACGCACAAACTAACCAGCAGAAAGGTTTATTGACAGACACCCTTCGGAGACCCTTTTATTACCCCCTTTTTTTAGCCAAACAGGAAGTCATCCTGACCAAGCGATAGCCACTAGGATTTGTCTCTTCCGCTTACGTGCTGAGAAAAGCAAACATTTCTAACACTTCTTTAAAAGGTTTATTTTCGCTGAACAGTTTTATGTTAATAATGGAAAGTAACATCAGTAGTACCAGAGGCTGCAAATCGTTAATAAAAAAAACAGTATACGGTGTATTTTAGAAAACGTTTCAATGTTATATAGTATTTGAAGCCACTTCAAAGATGCATTCTGGTTTAAATGAGTATTGTTTCCTGTGTTTATGCGAGCCAAAATAGTAGAGAAAACTGAACTTGCTTTGCGTTAAAGCGCATCTTTCCTTTCTTTATAATGGTCTTCAGAGAAACGATGGAACTTCCAATACTGCCAGAGGGACTGGTCCATGGTTTCCTGATTCCTGCTACAGCAGTGGCATAAAAGGGTTTCCCTGCTGGAGGAGTCTTGCCATTCACTTCATAACCAGTCTGAAGCAGATGGGTATTAAAGGAAAACATCCCCACTGCATAGAATGCAGGTGTCTCGTGGTTTTCTTCACATAATGTTCGTGTCGGCTCCATAATTCGTCATCTTGTCCACAAGCAATCAGATTTCAAGAACTGACTGCTCATAACATCCCGCAGATAAATAAATGAAAGAAAAAAAAAATGAAATAGGTCATAGGAATGAAAGATATATTTTGTGTTGTTGTTTTTTTCTGCCGATGATTGCATTGTCCGAAAGTTATTTTTTTAAAGAGGACTTACATGAATAGATGCCTTACGAATAAAATATATAGTTTATGGGATGCTGTGATATACTGATCATCACATCACGCCATGTTTTATTTTACAGTTTCGGTAGGTGTTTGGGGATGGTCTTTTCTATTACTTTGTTAATGGAGAACGTACAGAGTTGTGGTCAAGTGGATGTGAGTGGTTCTGTGTTCCAGTATCGATCTCTCTCTCTCTTTGCGCACATGCGCAAGCTTGCTTGAAAAAAAGTAGCCAGGATTATATTTATTTTGGATATTACATACGGACGACATTGATCACTTTAATATGAGAACATTAACATGTCCGTTTTCATTGCGTATAACCTTTATAATTAGTACTACTACAACAGCTGCTAGTACTACATACCCCCTTACACACACACACACACACACACACACACACACACACCACACCACAATTTTTCGCGTCTTCATTATTGTCCCGATCCACTCAGCCTTCCATTAATCGTTTAGAGACAGAGGTATCAAAGCAGGCATTAACCAGCCTGAGGTCATGAGTGACGGACACCCTTGTAGAGCAGCTACGTCATGATAACATGCATTCTGACTTGGAAGCGAATGAATATGGCTTCGAGTTCCATAATACGGATTCCACACCCTCCCCTTACCCCCCTCCGCCCACGCCACCCTTCGCTATTCCTCGAGTGCTGGTCTGGGTGTTATTCTTTTGGGTAATGTTCCGAGTTCAGCATGTACTAAGCGCGCGTAAACTGCTGTAAAAAGGTCATTTTGATAGTAAAAGCAATAAGCTTGCAGGCAAAAAGACAAAAAAACAAAAAAAAACAACAACAAACAAACAAAAAAAACACAAAAAAACAAAAACAAAACAAAACAAAAAAACAAATAAACAACAACAACAAAACAAAACAACAACAAAACAAACAAACAAACAAAAAACACTCAAACGAAAGGCAAAGCCTTCAATTCATGGCTCACTGAAATACAAGCTGATTTACGAAACAACTACAACAACAGGAGTGAAAACCGAAACGCGGGGGATGCGGGTGGGGAAGGAGAGCTTGAGGCCGGGTGATGATTAATCCTCAACAGCTCATCCGTTTCCAGCATGAACTAAAATGACTATTTGTGAGTGAGTGAGTTTTGATAGTTTCAGAATTTGTGTGCTGTGACTTATATGTGTGCGTGCGCATGTGCTTGTGTGTATTGTGTGCGGGCGAACGGGGGTGGGATGGATGAATAATTTTCAATGATGTTTGGTATCTTGTGTTCAATTTTTCCTTTTTGATATTTACATATGTGTTCTATTTGTAAACGCCTAGGGCTAATTTTCATGATTAGGTGCAAATGCTAATAATAATAATGATAATAATAGTAATGGGGGAGAAGAGAGGTGGCAATGCGATATGATGTTTTAGCTATACTCACATTTACAGCAGTCCAAATCATATTTTTGCTTCAACATTTCCTGTTTTCATCACCACTTCCTGGTTTTGATCAATCGCAACAAACACTCCACACAAAAACCGATTTTCGGTAATCGATTGTGACAGAAAATGATAAAACAGAATACAAATAAAAAATAAATACAAATAACCCCCCACAGATGTGTATTTTCTAGGCGGAATTTATAAGTCGAATCACCCAGTCTCGGGAGTTGCATTTGAGCTGCATTTGAGTTTGAAGGACTATTATTTCGTTGGAAAACATAACAAGGTATATGTGAAAAGAATCACGTATCTTTGTTCATTACATTCTTTAGAAGAAAAAAAAAAGAATAAAGTTGAAAAACTCGCTTTTTTTGCCTTCCACTGTGCTAAGGAAAAGATGATTTCGTTCAACCCGACGGAACTTCCAATTTGGCCGGAGGGAGTAGTCATTGTTTCTTGTTCTGTGCAATGGCTTTGACGTGAACAGGGAGTTCCCTCTGGGGAGATGTCTTGCCATTCACTTCGCAGCCAGTCTGAAGCGGATGGGTGTTAAAACGGTGAGGAAACAAACATCCTAACAGTGAAGACGGGAGATGTTCCATGGTTTTTCGTTGCTTAAATGAGGGCAGGCTGCATATTTTGTTATTCTGTTGCCCAGAAAACAAGCCTTTCTCGAGGACTGATTTTTACAATGGCGCCCCAGAATGAATGGAGAAAATGTGCAGAAGAAGAGAAAATGAATGTTTTGTGCAGAGTTTTTGCTTGGCTGTGTTTGTGTTACCCAAACTGTTATTTGGAAGAAGACCCACGGGAATACGTGGCTTAACGAATATAAATATAGTTATTAGATTTTGTGTTCTCCTGTTGAAATGTAATGATCATCGTGTTACGGTTTTTATATAGCAGTCTATGTTGGTGTTGAGGGTTTTATTTATTTATATATTTGTTTATTCTATTTGGAGAACGCGCAGAGTATTGATTGAGTGGCTAGAGAATTCGCCTTGCAACATTTAGTTTTCAACACCAGCCGTGTATGTGTTGTTGTTGTTGTGTGCATGTGTGTGTGTGTGTGTGTGTGTGTGTGTGTGTGTGTGTGTGTGTATGAGAGAGAGAGAGAGAGAGAGCATGCCCATCAGTCTGAGTTAAAGAAAATGTTTGAGACTGCAGTGTTTTGATTTTGACCTTGTATTGTCTCAAACTGTGTTTTACTTGACACAATTCATGTCGCATTCCCTGGTCTCTATATTTTCCGGTACAACTATCACTGCTGCTGCCGGTATTACTACCTCAACTGCTGCTCGTGCCACTATCACTGCTGCTGCCGGTCTTACTACCTCAACTGCTGCTCGTGCCACTATCACTGCTGCTGCCGGTATTACTACCTCAACTGCTGCTCGTGCCACTATCACTGCCACGTGCTTCCTCCTCTTCATCATCGTCATCATCATCACTACCACCATTACCACCATAACCACTTCCACCAACACTAACACCACCACACACCAGCATACAATATCACCATGACCACCTGCAGGTCACTCGTTTCCTTCCATTGGATGCAGACAGCGACTGTCATCCAATGAAATGGGGGTGTGGGGGGTGGGGTGGGGGGAGCGTGATGCTGGATGACTTCATGTACACACCCAAGTTGCACTGCAACGTCCAAACCTATTGTACATGATAACTGGTGAGGAGAGGGGAAGCTACCCAGGATAATGAAGGGGAAGAGTATCGGCAATGGGGTTGTGTTGGAGCTTTGTGAACTGGGCAAGTCTGTGTCGTATGGTGATAATAATAATAATAATGGTATTCATATAGCGCTGAATCTTGCGCAGAGACAAATCTAAGCGCTTTCGCACCAGTCATTCACACACATGCCCAACTCTAAAACTGGAGAAACTGAAGACAAGGAAGAGGCAGGGAAGGGAGGCTATCTTGGGAAGAGGTGGGTCTTAAGGCCAGACTTGAAAGAGCTGAGCGCGGAGACTTGAAGCAAAAGAGGAAGTTCATTCCAATTGCAAGGTCCAGAGACAGAGAACGAACGGTGGTCAACAGTAGAATGTTTGAATATGGGTATGCGTAAACAGACTATGGTAACAGTGTCAGTATCAGTATCAGGAGCTCAAGGAAGCGTCACTGCGTTCGCACAAATCCATATACGCTACATCACATCTGCCAGGCAGATGCCTGACCAGCAGCATAACACAACGCGCTCAGTCAGGCCTTGAGAAAAAAAAAGAAAAAAAAGAAAAAGAAAAAAAAGAGGTAAATGAATATCTAAATTAAGAAAAAAAGGAAAAGAAAGAAAAATGAAAAAGAAAAGATAATAATAACTATAATAATAACAATACTACTACTACTACAACTAAATAAAGATAAAAAGACAATAATCATAATAAATAAACAAATAAGCAAATAAACGTAAAACATACAACCTCCACACACACACACACACACACACACACACACGCACGTGCACAGAGCTCTCATGACAACAGTGCAAGTAAAGTAATATTTTCGCCAAATGATATTGATTTCCTTTACTTAAAAACAACAACAACAACAACAGCAACAGCAACAAAAACCACTCACTCACACACACACACACACACACACACACACACACACACACACACAACAACAACAACAACACATTAACGCTGTGAAGGAAATGAATTGATTTCCTTTGTGACACGGAATATTTTCTCTTTCTTTATCACTTGACTCTCTTAAGAGTCTTCATCCTCCTGACTGTGTCTCTGTGTCTGTCTGTTTGTCTGTCTGTTTGTCTCTGCTGGTATGGTGAGTTTAGTTGAACCACCTATTAACCTCCCCCCTTACGGTGAAGATGCTGGGTGGTGGTGGGTCATCGCTCTCTATCTTTATATCTACGCGATGTTGTGTCTCTCAGTTTGTCAGCATTGTATATGTATACACTGTATTGAGTATGACCACATTTACTTGTGTATATGTTTGTGTGTCTCTTAGAACAACGGCATATATGTAAGTCGGCCAGTTTGTTAATATATCCACCGTTGGAAAATAGAGATTCATTCATACATTCATTCATTCTCTCTATACATCTCTCTTTTTCTCGCTTATTTTGCATATGCAAAAGGACGTAAATGAATGAGTACATCCTGCCCATTTTTACTATGATCCATTATTTCTTTCATTACTTTTAATCCACCCTTTCCTTTATGTCCTGAAGGATGGATGTAAAGAACCGCGTCTACTTTATTCCACTTCCCTCATTAAACACGTTCGTTATCGTTACTGTCGTCGTCAATATCTGTCTGTTTGTCTGAGTGTCTGTTTGTTGAGTGTGCGTGCGAGACAGAAAGACAGACAGACAGAGAGAGACGATTTGACTTGTCTCCTTTGTCTTACCCACCCCCGCAGGCTTCCAATGACTGTCATCATCCAGGAACCGGGGATGCCGGAGTCAGGCCACAATCCGGTGTTATTCACGTGCCTGTTGGAGGGAGGCAGTCCCATATACCAGGGTAGACTTGACCTTCACTAGCCACGACGTAAACAAGAAAATCGAGTGGGTAAAAAAGCGACAGCCAAACTGATATATTATGTCCACCTAGAGACTTATGTAGGTGGCCTCGATGCTACTCATTCGGATGAGACGATAAACCGAGGTCCCGTATGTAGCACACGAAAAAGAACCTATGACGACAATAGAGTTGTCCCACGCAAAATTTCGTATCAAAGTCCACTCTGTTATACATGTGTGTGTGTGTGTGTGTGTGAAACAAAATAGCATGAAACATCAGCCAAACATCTGCAACTACGGAGTGTTTTATGGCAAGTCGTAAAGAGGACTAAAAAAAAAAAAGCCTGTGACAGACTTTCTAACTGAGATTTTCTCACCTAAACACAACACTGCATATTGATTTATTGATCGCATGAAGAGTGGATTTAGAAGAGCAAAGACAGTAGTCGTGACGCGAATACTCTTCGACGAAAAGAGTTACAATGATGTTGATGCCCGGTTGAAGACATCTTGTCTGTCTTCTACAGAATCGTCCTGACATTTTGTCCAAAGAAATGTGAGTCCTTGTCTCATTCTCTGTAATACTAGGTAACCATGCAGACGTACTGGGCCACAGGAATTCATCCCACATTCACAGACAGTTTACAGACCATTTACAGAACAAGAAGAACGTTACGCAGAAGACGTGGGAAGGAATAGTGACGTTACAAGCGGCTGATGGTGAAGGGAAATCTTCAGACACAAAGACCTTCAGAAGACAGTGATCAGGGGCCCGTTACATTACGTGACAACACTGATGTGGTCCCAGACACGAGGGATTGTTAACATCCTTGGTCTTCTTGCTTGTCTGTGCCTCCCCTCTCTGTCATCTCTCCCCTCTCTGTGCCTCTCCCCTCTGTGCCTCCCTCCCTTCTCTGTCCCTCCCCTCTCTCTGTGCCTCCCCTCTCTGTGCCTCCCCTCTCTGTGCCTCCCTCCCTTCTCTGTGCCTCCCCTCTCTCTGTGCCTCCCCTCTCTCTGTGCCTCCCCTCTCTGTCCCTCCCCTCTCTCTGTGCCTCCCCTCTCTGTGCCTCCCCTCTCTGTCCCCCCTCCCCTCTCTGTGCCTCTCCTGTAATCCCTCCCCTCTCTCTGTGCCTCCCCTCTCTGTGCCTCCCCTCTCTGTCCCTCCCCTCTCTGTGCCTCCCCTCTCTGTGCCTCCCCTCTCTGTGCCTCCCCTCTCTCTGTGCCTCCCCCTCTCTGTGCCTCCCCTCTCTGTGCCTATCCTCTCTGTCCCTCCCCTCTCTCTGTGCCTCCCCTCTCTGTGCCTCCCCTCTCTCTGTGCCTCCCCTCTCTCTGTGCCTCCCCTCTCTCTGTCCCTCCCCTCTCTGTGCCTCCCTTCTCTCTGTGCCTCGCTCCTCTCTCTGTGCCTCCCCTCTCTGTCCTCCCTCCCCTCTCTGTCCTCCCTCCCCTCTCTGTGCCTCCCCTCTCTGTCCTCCCTCCCCTCTCTGTCCTCCCTCCCCTCTCTGTGCCTCCCCTCTCTGTCCTCCCTCCCCTCTCTGTGCCTCCCCTCTCCCTGTGCCTCCCCTCTCTCTGTGCCTCCCCTCTCTCTGTGCCTCCCCTCTCTGCCTCCCCTCTCTCTGTGCCTCCCTCCTCTCTCTGTGCCTCCCTCCTCTCTCTGTGCCTATCCTCTCTGTGCCTCCCCTATCTGTGTGCCTCCCTCCCCTCTCTGTGCCTCCCCTCTCTGTGCCTCCCTCCCTTCTCTGTGCCTCCCCTCTCTCTGTGCCTCCCCCCTCTCTGTGCCTCCCCTCTCTGTGCCTCCCCTCTCTCTGTGCATCCCCTCTCTGTCCTCCTCCTCTCTGTGCCTCCCCTCTGTGTGCCTCCCCTCTCTCTGTGCCTCCCTCCCCTCTCTGTCCTCCCTCCCCTCTCTCTGTGCCTCTCCTCTCTGTGCCTCCCTCCTCTCTCTGTGCCTCCCTCCCCTCTCTGTGCCTCCCCACTCTCTGTGCCTCCCCTCTTTGTCCTCCCTCCCCTCTTTGTGCCTCCCTCCTCTTTCTGTGCCTCCCTCCTCTTTCTGTGCCTCCCTCCTCTTTATGTGCCTCCCTCCCCCTCTGTGCCTCTCCTCTCTGTGCCTCCCCTTTCTGTGCCTCCCTCTCCTCTCTGTGCCTCTCCTCTCTGGGCCTCCCCTCTCTGTAAATATATAAAGCAAACTGTGTACAATTTCGAAATATTAACACCAACGAAACTCGCCGGTCATGTAAAGACTGGAAGCTGGTAGAACAAAGATGACAATAGCCAGCAGATTGTGATGCGTGGCGACAGTGACACCTATGGCAAGCTCGGTGGCAGACGTCTAGCTCGCGTCTGCATTTCACAGGACTGTCCAGACTTCACGTTCACAAAGCCAGCTGTCTGGGAGTCTCTGCCTCTCACTGGGTAATCAGGCAGGCAGACCAGACTCACGGAACTCTACCGGCGTGTGCTGAACAAAATGGACGTCAAGGGAAAGGCAGGAAGAGCCAATGAGAAGAGGCGTGTGACGTCACATGCGGCGCCAGGGACTGGCGGCTAACAGACATCACGCTAATCAGAAGGTGGCGTCTTCTTTCAGGCGGCTGACTACCACTCTGTGAAAGATATTAAATGATTAAGATTTCCAAAGAACACAGCGTCTTCTGTCTGTCTCTTTCCATGTGTCTCTCTCTCCCTCTGTCTGCTTGTCTGTCCGTCCCCGTCTCTCTGTCTGTGACTCAGTGATGGTTGTGATATGTGTATATAGATAGATATAGATAGATACAGATATAGTGATCCAAATCTCTAGGGAGAGCTGGACAATACAAGGTCTTCAGAGAAGAAGCCCCCCTCAGTCAAGTGTTTCGGCCCTTAACTCCTTATGTTCTGAGGGGGCCGGGCCGCACCCAGGTCATGACTCCTTGGTGGTCGCCACATCAGGACTGAATCACCATTCTGGTAAACGTTTTAACCACTGAGCCATCGTGCGCCTAGTTTGAGTGGGGAAATTGAGTCTTTATGAAGTTTAATTTCATTCCTGCTCGACCAGATCCAGCTGGAACTCTTTTCTGCTTCTTCTGCCATTGACTTGAGAGCCCTTGTCCTCTCTCTGCCAGAAATCGACAGCTGTTTCATGAGGCTGTAGGCAGAGGCGCTTACAAACCCTCTTGCATCAATCTCTATGTCGAGGACTTTGGTTTGGAAGCCAGATTCTCTCAGGCTGCTGGCTAGACTAGCATACTTCTCGGTCTTGTAGATGTGGGCTTCCTCCATTCTGCTTTCGTACAGCACAGTGAGATCAATCAGAATCGCTTGTTTTGTTGCCTTGAAGTACTATGTCAGGCCTCATGCCGGTCTTCCTGATGATATCCGGGTGTTTCTTCCCCACTGGTAGGTCGACTGTGCATTCCCAAACTTCGGCACCATCCAGCAGCCCACGTTTCCATGCTTTGGATGTTACGTTACAGCTGTTCCTGGCCAGCTTTATAATATGGTAACAGACTTGTGACACCGAGAT
>NC_134899.1:7876610-7886610 GCF_041734735.1 Babylonia areolata
TAATACGTCACTTTCAGTCACAAGAATTGAGGAGGGCAAACGCCGAAATATTTGCAGTCGGACAGTGTTGTTGTTTTTTGTCCCCCACCCCCCCTTTTTTTTTAATCATCTCTCTCTCTCATCGCTTTCTCTCTCTCTCTCTCTATATATAATTTTATATATACATATGTATATGTATGTATATATATATATCTGTCAATATGTATACCTATCTATCTATGATAGTTATATATGTATATGTATATATATATATGTACGTGCTGGAGACCCAAAAGGCAAATAGACACAGACGAAAACAGAGGCAAATAGCGATACAGAGAATGTGAGACAAACAAGGAACCAATACTTTGAACGCCCACGATTAGAAACCGGAAGAGAGATAAAGAAAGTGGAGCGAGAGGTGGGTGTTGAGGGGTGTGGGGGGGAGGGGGGGGGGGGGGGGGGGGGGGGAAGGAACACACACACACACACACACACACACACACTCAGACACACACAGAAACAGACACATACACAGCAACACACACACACACACACACACCACACACGCACACACACACACACACGACACACACACACACACACACACACACACACACACAGTGTGACAGTTACAGACATTAAGCCATAAAGAGGAATCACCAAGTCTCAGCTGAGTTTTCCTTTCAGCGAAAATCGGTTAGTGTGCGTTGTGTGGGAAGGAACAAAACCCCCAAACAATACACAGTTGGGAAACAGATTATTTCTTCTTTTTTATTATTTTATTTTTTAATTATTTTCTTCACTCTTGTCTTCCCACGCAGGCTTACCCACTTGACAAGCCAACCAGCTTGTCCTCTCACAGTGTACCGTCTCCACGCCTTCATCTCCAATGTCTCTTCCCCCCCATCAGTTTGCATGCTGCTTTTAGGCGGCTGTGTGAAATGAATGTCGAGATTTTATTTTTTTTCCTTAGCTTCGCCGCAATCTCCTCGGAGGTAAAACCTTATTTGTATTCTCTGGAGTGAAAAGAGTGTGGTGATAGTGGTAATGGGAGTGGCATTTAGTAGATGCATTTAGCGGTTGTAGTAGTAGCAGCAGTAGTAGTAGCAGTAGGAGGAGGAGGAGGAGGAGGAGGAGTACGAGGAGGAGGCAGCAGCAGCAGCAGCAGCACCACCACCAGTAGTAGTAGTAGTAGTAGTAGTAGCAGTTGTAGAAGTAGAAGTAGCAGTAGCAGCAGCAGCAACAACATTAGTAGTAGTAGTAGTAGTAATAGTAGTAGGAGTAGTAATAGTAGTAGGAGCAGCAGCAACAGCATTGATAGAAACAGTGGTAGTTGCAGTGGTGGTAGCTGCAGCAGTAATTGTTTTAGAAGCCACCGAGAAGAATGGAGACTAGGGATACGGGCGGGTTGATATCGTATTAAAGTAATCAACACCACACTTATGAAACAGCGATTCAGCTTCATTAAAAAACAACAACAACCGATTCCAGCAACAAAAAGAAGACATAAAACATCAGGCTGGTACAGCCACACACACACACACACACACACACACACACACACACTACAGACACGCACACACACACACACACACACACACACACACACACACACACACGCACACTCACACACACACTACAGACACGCACACACACACACACACTCACAGACACACACTACAGACACGCACACACACACACACACCCCTCCACACACACACACACACACACAGACTCACGCTTCCCAGGTGGGAGGGTGCTGCTCAGTCCATTATGCCATCCCTCCACGTCTTCCTTTAATAGTAAAGCAAATTTCACCTTCAGACAGGAAAAAAAGAACACAAATATGTATAGTGCTTCATTGTTGCGACGCGCTCTCCCCGTGTAAGAGCAGCCATCATTTGACACAGAGAAACCTGTTGTAACAATACAATACACAATACAATTCAATACTATACAATACAATGCAGATATACAACTGACATGAACTTTCAGTGAAGAAAACCATGTAACTCCCACAGTCGTTGCTATTAAGATGTTTTATTAGTCGTTTGAATGTCGAACTGAACCAGACTGTTTTTTAAACGAATGACAATACCCTCTCAAGATGGAACCCGTTTTCATGTCAAAGGTATTTTAAAGGGAATGAAAATCAACTGCCTTCTCTCGCTCACCAGGCTGAAGCTCCGCTGATTTTGACCAAGGTCTTTTTTTCTTTTTTGTTGTTGTAAAGAACGTCACGAAAACAACAACAACAACAACAACACACACACACACACACACACACACACACAACCCCCCCCCCCCCCCCCCCCCGAAAAAAAAAGAAAGAAAAAAGCCAACAGGTTTTTCTCAGAAAGGGTGCTCTATTTTCTATCTCTAATCTCACAGAGACATAGAAACCACGCTCATTCAAACACAGTTGCAGATTTGTTGTAGCCCCCAAGTCTGGATGATGCAGCTGATGATCCATCATATAAAAAACCAACCCCAAAACACGTGTCTGTTGGAGTACCTCTGACACTACAAAACAGCCCTTTCTCCCATTGCTTTGATGAAAACCGACAGTTTAGGGAAATGCTGGGAACGATAACTGTTTTCTGCATGTGACGCGGAAGAGGAAGAGGCAAATCCTGGTGGCAATCACTCCAAGGTCAGGTAGACTTCCTGCTGGGCTGACGAAAAATGTGTGGCATCAACATGTCTCACACCAGGGCGTCTGCCAGCACAGCACTGTGATCGCCAGTTTATGCGTTGTAGCGTTCACTGGAACGTTTCTCACCGAACTCAAAAACGCGGAGTCGAGTTTTTAACCAATTAGAATGGACCCTCGTGTCTTCCATTCTAAGATATCGATCGAACCCCCGGACATCCAACTGATTGGGTATGCTGTGCAGGTTGTTCCAAAAACAATGTCTCCAGCCTCTCTCTTCTCAATTTTGAAGGCCGATTTAATAACTGAAAATAGGCGAGACTTTTTTTCCCCAATGGCAATTGTGTCCTTTTTATTTAGCATGATGTCCTTGTGTCCCCCCTTTTGGAGTGTCTGTCTTTGAAGTCCACGTCAAAGAGATAATGACCACATGACTTCACCGACGATATGGTCATAGACTGAAAAGGGAAAGGGGTTAAAAGGGGAAGAGAGATCCTATCTGTGAAAGCAAAGGTCTGCAAAATAATAAAATACAGTGCAACACACGCCAGAACGGGTTGGATTAATACTTACTGAAGATCACAACATGATAAGTATTTGTCACGCAGACAGACGAAGACTTTACCAAAAAATATAATGCATTCAATTGAATGCCTTTATGAAAGTAGATTTGTCTACAAAATATTTCCAGTGACATCTAATTTGCTGCCCTGAGAGTGATTCAACGTGCGCTACGTGAGTTCAAGTTGCACCGTGAACATGACTCAACGTGTGGAGGAGGCTATGGGATCAGAAATAATCGCTGTTAATGCGTAATTCGAACTCAGGGCTTTTCGCTTCAAAGGAAGGTGCTCTCTTCGCCATGCCAATGCTCCACTGTTATGAACAAGCCTTTCAAGAAAAAAGAGAGAAAAAGATACTGCAACAAATGGCATTTACCCTTTCTAACAAACTGACAGAGGTTAAACAAAATGACAAAGGCGTATATCTTGACAAAGAAAGTTAAAGTTAAAGTTTTAAAAAAATCAAAACTTAAAAAGCGAAACAAAAACATGTAAAATTCCGAAATACTGACACCAGCCAGAGAGAGCGAGAGCGAGAGAGAGAGAGAGAGAGAGAGAGTGAGAGAGAAAGGAAAACAATGTCTGTTTTGTACAAACCATAATCATTTGATCTGTTCCACAGCTACCTCATTGAGAGCGAGAGCGAGAGAGAGAGAGAGAGAGTGAGAGAGAAAGGAAAACAATGTCTGTTTTGTACAAACCATAATCATTTGATCTGTTCCACAGCTACCTCATTAGTGTTGCCACGAGCATTCGATTCTCGCAAATAAAACCCAGCTTGAAGTCTGATGACGTCATATTTCTTTCAGGATTTCTGTGGCGAGGAACAGTTTGCTTGCCTCCAGCAGGTTTCCAAGCATTTGTATTTCAAGCTTCTCTGCTCTTCATCGCTCGTGTGCTAGGGACCTTCGCTTCAGCTGCCTTCATTTGTGTAGCTGACGACAGCTGATTTCCTGTCATGGTTCCGTTACAGATGCTGCACCAAACACCACACACACACACACACACACACATTAATTTGCTGCACAAAATCAACGTGAATTTGGTTTATTCTGCCAGCTTGCTAAAGAGGATGAATCAGTTCTTGCCAGTCAGAACAGGAATGGCGCGATCGTTGTTGTGTTCTTTTCCAGTCATTATCATTTCGGTCTCTTTCACAGGCCTCATTCACGTCGTCACAGAGAGCTGTTTGACAGCTATCACACAGAACACACTGCCTTCTGATTACGCTGGTGCCTGTCAGCTTCCATTCACTGGCGCCGGATATGACGTTACACCCCTCTTCTCATTGGCTCTTCCCGTGTGTGTGTGTGTGTGTGTGTGTGTGTGTGTGTGCATTTTACATTTATATACGATCTATTTGTTGGATTTTTTTTTAGACATTGTTGTACACTACCTTGTCTTTACATGTATGTGTAGGGGGGGGGGTGAGGGTGAGAGTTAAATATTTATATCTTATTTGCTGGATGTTTTCTATCGGTATACATTGTTGTGCAATACTTTATTGTCTTAACGTGTGCGCATGTGTGGGGGTGTGCGGGTGTGGGGTTGTTTTAGTCAGCTACTGAGAGTTTATATCTGACTTGTTTTAGTGTACTGTATGCTACATATATTCATTTTTATGTTGGTGTCTACAACGAGCCTGTGATTGCACACGTTAATTTCCATGTGGATTAATAAAGTGTTTTTGAATTTCAATTTCAATTTCCCTTGACGTCCATTTTGTTCAGCACACGCCGGTAGAGTTCCGTGAGTCTGGTCTGCCCGCCTGGTTACCCAGTGAGAGGCAGAGACTCCCAGACAGCTGGCTTTGTGAACGTGGAGTCTGGACAGTCCCGTAAACCGTATGGTGAGACGTTTCCTACCGACCTTGGCACAGGTGTACTGTCTTGACACGGCTGGTTATTTAACTTGTTATTTTCAACGTCTGGTGAGCATCACAGGTGCCGATGGTTATGTGTTTCATCAAAATGCTTATCATTTTTATATGGTGCTAAAAAATCTTTAGTGCTTGTTTCTAGAAAGCTATGCTCACTTGCACGCGTCCAATCGCACACACACACACACACACACACACACACACACACACACACACACACACACACACACACAAACACATGCACGCGTGCGCGCGTGCAGTCACACACACACACACACACACACACACACACACACACACACACACACACACACTCCTATCCAGACATAAAAAAACAGAGACACAATGGCCTGAATGCCATCCATTTAGCAAAGTACATAAACATTGAGAGGGAAAGACACAAAGAGAGGGAGACAGATGGATGCACAAAAAGTGGGCTAGGTGTAAAACCAGACCACACCAGAGTCCAGTCGTTATGCAACGTAACAGCTCCCTGGATACTGGCTTCTGATGATCGTTGAGTTTGCAGATTTCTGCAGCTTTTGTCACAACTGTTTCTTTCTTCTGCTTCTTCCTGGCTACTGTTTAGCTTTCATTTTGTTCAGTATACGTGGATGAATTCTGATGACCCAGTTTGTCTGCTTAATAATTTAGCGTGACACAAACACTCTCACACTCCTTTGGTCAATCATGTGAAAGATGGACTCGATATCAGGAGCCAGGCGTCGCTATTGTCGTTATCCTTGTCATCATTATCATCATCATCATGGAAATCCATCGCAAACGATGAAGACGTCGGTGAATCTGGAGGTGAGAACGCCGCCCAAAGGCAGGAGCAGAAATGCGTCCGCACTGTGGGCAGGAATCAGTATACTATAGGCCTCGTTTCCTTTCATTGTGGATGGGATTGACACTTTGTATTTGTATTTCTTTTTATCACAACAGATTTCTCTGTGTGAAATTCGGGCTGCTCTCCCCAGGGAGAGCGCGTCGCTACATTACAGCGCCAGCCGTTTTTGTTTTTTTTTGTTTTTGTATTTTTTTCCTGCGTGCAGTTTTATTTGTTTTTCCTATCAAAGTGGATTTTTCTACAGAATTTTGCCAGTAACAACCCTTTTGTTGCCTTGGGTTCTTTTACGTGCGCTAAGTGTATGCTGCACACAGGACCTCGGTTTATCGTCTCATCCGAATGACTAGCGTCCAGACCACCACTCTTCACCAAGTCTAGTGGAAGACGAGAAAATATCGGCGGCTGAGCTGTGATTCGAACCAGCGTGCTCAGATTCTCTCGCTTCCTTGGCGGACGCGTTACCTCTAGGCCACTCCACTGTGGATGGGATTGACACTTCTGGTCGAGGTCCTGAAGACGCCTATCTTCATACGTTAGAACTTCCTTGTAGACGGCCAGTCGCTGCGTTCAGTGATGAGGGGTTTCCACTCGTGGATGGGAATGCTGCAGGTCCTGATGCCAACTCTCACGCAGTCCTTAAAGAGTTTCAGCGGTCTTCCGATTTTCTCTGCACCAGCAGCGAGCTGGGAGAAGAAGACACTGCGTGTGCTGAAAGAGTATTTATTTCACGATTGTGGCAACTTCTTTCCAGAGATTATTTTTCTCCTTATCTACCTTCTCAAATACGGCTCTTTACACAGCTGCTGATTAAAAAACAAACAAATAAACAAACAAACAACAAAAAACAAAACAAAACAAACAAACAAACAACAACAACAACAAAAAAACAAAACAAAACAACCAACCAAACAAAAAATCCTAAACAACAAACAAACAAAAAACCCAGAACAACAACTATGTTTACAGTTGTTTCTGTATCAAGTTCGAGACCGTGGTTTTAGTGTTGCGATCAAAGTCAGTTTCCTTCCACAAAAGCCAGGACCATAAGATTTGAACGAACTGATCATATCCAACTTGAAGCGACGAAAACTACAAAACACCTATTATTTTTGGTATGGGGATGGTTTTTTTTTTATTGACCGTTTTAAATACCCATCTGATTCAGGCTGTGAAAGGAATAACAAAACAGTCCTGCAAGGGAACGCCCTTTTAGTGTTAAAGCTGCTGGAGATATTCAAACACTCTGGCCCAGTCAGGTGCACTATTTTGGAAGTGCCATCGATTTTAGTCAGTTTCCTTTTTTTTTTGAAATTTCATTTCTGGACAAAGTTCGTTTATTTATTTATAGTCTTTTCATCTAAGATGATGACATTAGACTGAAAATAAAATATTAATATTAATATTATTATTATTTGGATTATTATCATTCCTATCATAATGATGATTGTTAGTATTAATTTGAAATCCACATTTCTGTATATTCGAATGAAAAGGGGGGCGGTTGAGGTGGAGGGGGTGGGGGTTGGGGGGGCAAGGGGGAGGGGACTAAGAAAAGAAGAGAGAGAGAGAGAGAGAGAGAGAGAGAGAGAGACAGAGAGACAGAGAGAGACAGAGAGGGAGAACAGAATGTGGAAAAGATAGAGTACAAAATGTAAAATGGAGAGGGTGAGTGTTAGTGATTGGAGAAAGAAAAAACATAATATTGGAAGGGTGTGTGTGAGAGGCGGGACGGGGGAAGCGGGATTAGGGCAACAACAACAACAACAAAATCATTTTCACACACACACACACACACACACACACACACACACACACACACACACACACACACACACACATGTCAGATTTGATAAACAGTTTGTAGCCTCTGATACTATAAACGCCACTTCCTCCTTTACCATTAAAGAAAGTCAATGAAACCAGTTTAAGAAATTGTTAGTGATGTTCACTGTTCTCAGCACGTCTGCAGAAGAAACAATTCCTGGTGGCTTTCACTTGAACATCAGGTTGGTTTCTTCCTGAACTAAAACAAAAACAAAAACGTGCAACAACAAATCTGTGTTTTGTCCACACAGGAGTCTTTCAACAAACCCTTGTGATGTTTGGTTTGTGCGCTGATGTTTCCGTTTGCAAAGTTTCTTGTTGAACTTAAACGCAGAGTTCAGTTTTAACCAATCAGAATGGACCCCTTCATGCTGCGTTGCAGAATATCGATTTATTCCGAGAACGGATCCAGCTAATTGAGTCTGCTGAACCGCTCGTTTCATGAATCGTCACAAAACTCCCACCCCCACCCCCCACCCATAAAAGCACAGATCAATAACTGTAATGAAGCTAGGCTTTGTTTTAGTGGCAGTTGTGTCCTTTATAGTTTTCTTTGATGTCCCCGTGTCTTTGGTTTTGAATGTTTTGTCTTTGATCTCATGCCTGCATCAAAGCCTCAGTGACCGCAAGATGTCAGCGAAGACGTCACAGCGGAAGGAACGTGGAAGGAAGGAAGTGACTGTGGAAGTAGAGGTGATTCGTACTGAAAGCGTGATGTTCGCGAAATTGTTCGCAAAAAAAAATACACATCGATACAACCAAGAACACTTTCTAATGCACGATATTGACGGGGACTGGATAAGTGCTCTTTTCAGTTGAACTATGTCAGAAATACAGCCATACTATTCTACTGATTACAGTATTGTAACACCAAATTTATCCGTATGAAATTATGCACAGCTTTCATGGGGGGGAGTGAGTCATCAAAGAAGTGGAGGGCACTGGCTTACTTCCTCTTTTTCCTTAATGTGTCCATATATTTGCCATGGAGACTTGATTTGCTGTCGTGGTATTTTTACAAACTATGAATGCAAGTTACGAATGGGATCTCAGGTTATGGTCTCATTCAAACAAACAGCACCTAGGACATGGTTCCAAGTTTAGAGGAGGATATAGAGGGAGGAAACAGGTCTTCTTCTTCTCTCTCTCTCTCTCTCTCTCGCTCTCTCTCTCTCTCTCTCTCTCTCTCTCTCTCACACACACACACAAATGAGCGTCCACTTCGCACAGACAGACAGACAGACAGGCAGACAGACAGACAGACACCCCCCCCCCTACACACACACACACGCACGCTAAAATTAGAGAAAAAAATGGCATGTTCGCCACCCATTTAGCAAAGGAAATGAAGTCTGAGAAGGAAAGGCACAGAGAGTGGAGAGAGAGACAGACAGAGAGAGCAGGAAGAGAGACAGACAGAGAGAGAGCAGGAAGAGAGACAGACAGAGAGAGCAGGAAGAGAGAGAGACACAGAGAGAGCAGGAAGAGAGAGAGACACAGAGAGAGCAGGAAGAGAGAGACACAGAGAGAGCAGGAAGAGAGACAGACAGAGAGAGAGCAGGAAGAGAGAGAGACAGAGAGAGCAGGAAGAGAGACAGAGAGAGAGAGAGAGCAGGAAGAGAGACAGACAGAGAGAGAGAGAGCAGGAAGAGAGACAGAGAGAGAGAGCAGGAAGAGAGAGACACAGAGAGAGCAGGAAGAGAGACAGACACAGAGAGAGCAGGAAGAGAGACAGACACAGAGAGAGCAGGAAGAGAGACAGACAGAGAGAGAGAGCAGGAAGAGAGACAGACACAGAGAGAGCAGGAAGAGAGACAGACAGAGAGAGAGCAGGAAGAGAGACAGACACAGAGAGAGCAGGAAGAGAGAGAGAGAGAGAGAGAGAGAGCAGGAAGAGAGAGAGAGAGAGAGAGCAGGAAGAGAGACAGACAGAGAGAGAGCAGGAAGAGAGACAGAGAGAGAGAGCAGGAAGAGAGACAGACACAGAGAGAGCAGGAAGAGAGAGACACAGAGAGAGCAGGAAGAGGTTACAATCCGACAGACCCACACGTCTCAGACCACATCACTATCGTCACGCAATGTAACTAACGGCCCTGTGATCAAAGTGTTCTGATGGTCGTCATGTATGTAGGTTACCATTTATTCACGTCACTGTTTCTTCTCACTGGCATCCCCCCCATCCCCTCACAACCCCCAACCTCCCTGTCTGCTTAGCACCCGTCTCGCTCAGTAAATGCGGAATGGATTCC
>NC_134899.1:7891610-7904110 GCF_041734735.1 Babylonia areolata
AGACAGAGACACAGGGACAGACAGAAACAGAGAGACAGAGACAGAGACACAGACAGAGACACAGAGAGAGAGACAGATAGATAGACAGACAGACAGACAGAAAGAGTGCGAGAGAGAGAGAGAGAGAGAGAGAGACAGAGAGAGACAGAGACAGAGACAGAGACAGAGAGACGGGGACAGGGAGTGATGGAGATGGTGCAAGATTGAAACGAAGGCCATTCGTCCTGTACTTGTTGTGTGTACTGTCTGTAGATCAGTACTGGACCACGCTGTTTTCCTGCAGGATTCATTGCATGGACTTCAGGGTTATCAAACCATGGTGAGAGGGAGGGAGGGAGGAAGGGAGGGAGAGAGAGAGAGAGAGAGAGAGAGACAGAGACAGACAGACGGAGACAGAGAGACAAGGACAGAGAGAGAGAGAGAGGAAGAGAGAAAGAGAGACAGGGACAGAGAGAGAGAGAGATACAGAGACAGAGAGAGAGACAGACAGACGGAGACAGAGAGACAGGGACAGAGAGAGAGAGAGAGAGAGAGAGAGAGAGAGAGAGAGAGAGAGAAAGAGAAACAGAGAGAGAGACGGAGACAGAGAGACAGAGACAGAGAGAGAGAGAGATACAGAGACAGAGACAGAGACAGAGAGACCATGGTGATAGGGAGGGAGAGAGAGAGAGAGAGAGAGAGAGAGAGAGAGAGACAGACAGACAGACAGACAGACAGAGTGCAAGAGAGACAGAGAGAGACAGAGACAGACAGACGGACGGACAGAGACATGGACAGAGACAGAGACAGAGAGAGAGAGTGAGAAACAGAGACAGACAGAGTACAAGAGAAAGAGAAAGAGACAGAGAGAGAGAGACAGACAGAGAGAGGGACAGAGACAGACAGAGAGAGGGACAGAGGCAGAGAGAGAGAGAGCGAGAGAGAGAGAGAGAGAGAGAGAGAGAGAGAGAGAGAGAGAGAGAGAGAGAGAGAGAGAGAGAGAGAGAGAGAGAGAGAGAGAGAGGGGAAATTACCAATTTTAGCGCCATTATTACTTGACAAAAACATCATTTTCAGTCTCTGTTCCTGACAGAGCTATACTATCAACACCTTTTGCATACCCGCTACTCGACAAAATATCATCACAACAACTTCATCACCGCTATCAATACTTGACAAATACTATGAGATAGATAGATAGATAGATAGATAGAGAGAGAGAGAGAGAGAGAGAGAGAGAAGAGAGAGAGGGAGAAAGAAAGAAAGATAGATAGATAGATAGATAGATAGATAGATAGAGATATATATAGAGAGGGAAATTACCAATTTTAGCGCCATTATTACTTGACAAAAACATCATTTTCAGTCTCTGTTCCTGACAGAGCTATACTATCAACACCTTTTGCATACCCGCTACTCGACAAAATATCATCACAACAACTTCATCACCGCTATCAATACTTGACAAATACTATGATCACAACTTTAGCGATCGCCATGACTTCTTCTCGCATTACAAAATGATCCCCTCAAAGAACCCCCCCCCCCCCCAATCCCCAACAAATAGGGCCTGGGCGAATCTATCTATATCCTTCTTAGATGAAGATGTGACCCGTTTCTATTCATTCCACCCCTCCCACCCCACGCCTCTGTCTGCCAGAGGTACTCTTCAAGGTTCTGAAGAATCCAGTGTCTGCACACTGCTGTGTGCTGTGCATTTTGCATTTCAGGGACTGGGAGTGACGTCATGCTGTCGTCCTCTTCAGGGCAAAGAGAAGTCTGTGGCTGTGAAGGGAATGGTGTGTGTGTGTGTGTGTGTGTGTGTGTGTGTGTGTGTGGAGGGGGTGGGGGGTCACGCCGATGAGATGCCGTTAAAAGAAGGAGAAAGACAGAGAATATATATATATATATATATATATATATATATATACATATATATATATATATATATATCTGAGAGAGAGAGAGGGAGAGAGAACTCAGAACTCAAAACGTTTTCTTATTCAAGGAGTAAGATTTTAGACATGGTCCTTGAGAGAGAGAGAGAGAGAGAGAGAGAGAGCGAGAGAGAGAGAGACAGAGACAGAGACAGAGACAGAGAGACAGACAGACAGAGACAGACAGACAGACAGAGACAGAGAGAGGCACAGAGGTAGTCGCTGTCCAAACAAATTGATCTGTGAAGCCGCATTCATCAGTTGACAGAAAACTTTTCAGAAATACTGTAGTTGCCCAGCATGAAATCTTGCTGGTACCACGGACACCAGCGCCCATTTTCTCAGACTCAGACACACATACACGCACTCTCACACACATGCATGTTTACATCCATCTCCTTTTATGCTGTCCCCAAACAGATTATTCCAACTGAACTGAGAGACACACACACAGGGAGATGGAAGGAGAACAAAGAAGAAGAAGAAGAAGAAGAAGAAGAAGAAGAAGAAGAAGAGAGAGAGAGAGAGAGAGAGAGAGAGAGAGAGAGAGAGAGAGAGAGAGAGAGAGAGAGAGAGAGAGAGAGAGAGAGAGAGAGAGCTCATAACTCAAAACGTTGTTGTTGTTTTTTCAAGGATTAAAATTTTAGGCATGGCCCCTTCTTCCAATCTGTCCTTGCTAATCTACATCAGTTACAGTTTCCTGCAGAAAGAAAATGATAAAGAACAAACACACGCGCACGCAAACGCACACACACACACACACACACACACACACACACACACAACTACACACAGATTGACAGATGGATGAGAGACAGAGAGAGAGAGATAGATGAATAGAGAGGGAGAGAGAGAGAGAGAGAGAGAGAGAGAGAGAGAGAGAGAGAGAGAGAGAATGGAAGAGAAAGAGACAGAGAGAGAGAGAGAGGGAGACAGGCAGACAGAGACAGAGAGACAAAGACATATATATATATATATATATATATATATATATATATATAGAGAGAGAGAGAGAGAGAGAGAGAGAGAGAGAGAGAGAGAGAGAGAGAGAGAGAGAGAGAGAGAGAGAGAGAGAGGAAGATAGATAGATAGATAGCGAGAGAGAGTGGAAGGTAGACATATAGATACAGAGAGAGTGAAAGAGATAGAGAGAGAGAGAGGAAGATAGACATATAGATAGATAGATAGATAGATAGAGAGGAGATAGATAGATAGATAGATAGATAGATAGATAGATAGATAGATAGATAGTGAAAGAGAGACAGAGAGAGGGGGAGATAGATAGATAGATGGATAGACAGAGAGAGAGAGAGACAGACAGACAGACAGACATAGACAGAGGGGAAGCTGGAGAGACGGAGATCCAGATTTGATAAAGACATATCAAGGTCCTCTCTGATTCCCAACGCCCTGGCCTTCCTTCTCACAAACTACTCTCTCTTTCCTCCTCCAGTTTACATCCAAAACTATTTGATCTGTGAACTAGCATCCGACTGTTGGGGACTTCTGACAAAATACTGCAACCCAGCTTGAATATTACTTGACCCACACACATCTCTTTCCTTTTCGGGTTACACGTATGCATGCATATATGCATACAGCGCGCACACAAAGAGACACAAACACACACACAGACATGTACACACACACACACACACACACACACACACACACAAGCATACACACACACATACATACACAAGCATACACACACCCACCCACCCACCCACCCACCCACACACACACACATACATACATACATACATACATACATGCATACATACATACATGAACACACAGACACAAACAAACAGACAGTCGTGCAGATAGACACAGATAGACATACATACATACATACGTACAGACAGACAGACACACACACACACACAGACACACAGACACAGACACACAGACACAGACACAGACACACACACAAACACACACACACACACACACACACACACACTCTCTCACACACACACGTACCTAACTAGCTAATTTATTTTCCTTTTCAACATTTTTTTATTTGGCTGCTCCACAGTCCGTCTACTGCAGTCACAGTGCCAGCGTGATCACAGGATCGTAGATGTCAATGTTAGGTCGCCAGGAGGCCACACAGCAGAGGAGACCCTGATGCACTGCTGCAGAGTCACGTCGTCACGGTGTTCAGAAGTGCCTGTTCTGATTCAACACACACACACACACACACACACACACACACACACACACACACACACACACACACACACACACACACACACACACACACACACACTCAGACAGACAGACAGACAGACACACACACACACACACGCACACACAGACACACACACACACACACACACACACACACACACACACACACACACACACACACACACACACACACACACACACACACAGGTTGAGGTTACCACACACACACACACACACACACACACACACACACACACACGGGTAGAGGTTACCACACACACACACACACACACACACACACACACACACACACACACACACACACACACACACAGAGGACACCACCCACTATGTCTCGTATCTGATCTAGACTGGGTGAGCTTTCAGTTTTCGGTTTCAAGGAAGCATCAAAGCGTGCCGACTGATCCATATGCGCTACACCACACCCGCTGAAAGAAATAGGTGCCTGACCTCCGTACATAAACCCAACTTGCTGCTGAGGCCTTGAGTAACTACCATATGTTTATAAATGTGGAGTGATGGCCTAGAGGTAACGCGTCCGCCTAGGAAACGAGTGAATCTGAGCGCGCTGGTTCGAATTACATCTCAGCCGCCGATATTTTCTCCCCCTCCACTAGACCTTGAGTGGTGGTCTGGACGCTAGTCATTCGGATGAGACGATAAACCGAGGTCCCGTGTGCAGCATGCACTAAGCGCACGTTAAAGAACCCACGGCAACAAAAGGGTAGTTCCTGGCAAAATTCTGTAGAAAAATCCACTTTGATAGGAAAACCAAATAAAACTGCATGCAGGAAAAAAGAAAAGAAAAAAAAGGGTGGCGCTGTAGTGTAGCGACGCGCTCTCCCTGGGGAGAGCAGCCCGAATTTCACACAGAGAAATCTGTTGTGATCAAAAGAAATACAAATATAAATATATATATATATATATATATATATATATATATATATATATATATATAAAATAAACAAAATAAACAAATACACACATATATTCAGATATAATAAAATGAAATATACGTAGAAATACTGAAGGTACTGAGTGGAGACCACCACCACATCCGACGCCTGAGCATTGGGCAGGGAAAATCGAAACGGGGGTCACCATGAGAACAGGGCATGAATGGCCACAGAATTTCGGTACAGGTTTTCCATATCGCATGCTGATTGATGCCGAGGATATCATAAGGATGCTGCTATGAAGGTCCATGTAGGTTTGGAGCCATCTAATAAAAAGGCCGCACTTTTGGCTTCCATTCATGATATATCCATATTCAGATAGATCGATAGATAGATGGACAGATATCCCGGCATCGACCAGACCCGAGAGATACAGACACTTGCAGTGTTGGTCATTCTCCCTACAATTAGTGCAAATGCAGGATCTCTTGAAAGTTTTGTTGACTCGTTATGCCTCCCCCCCCTCCCCTCCCTGTTTTTGGGGACATGGTCAGTTTTTATCCACCCTAACGTGTTTCTCTTCTTGTTCTGTTTTCGTTTGGGACAAGTTCCGTGTTTGGTTTTGTTTCGTATTGTATTATCTTTGTCACAACAGCTATCTCTGTGTAAAAATCGTCTGCTCTCCCTTGGGAGACTCTGCAGCGCAACCAATATATTTTTTTTCGTCTCCAAGTGTTTTCGTTTTCGTATCAAAACGGAATTTTCTACAGAATTTTGCCAGGGACAACACTTTTGTTCTCATGGATTGTTTTAGTACGTGCGCAAAGTGTGTACTGCACACGGGACCAAGGTTTATCGTTCATCCGAAAGACTAGCGCCCATAGTATGAGGGAGGGGGTGGGTGGAGTACCCCCTCCCCCGCCCCCCTCGAAGTATTATTATGGAATTCAAACCTGTGTGCACTCACTTCCTAGTCAGGCGCATTACCACCAGACCACCTCTTCACAGTGGTGTGACGGTAAAGTGTAGTGCAGGGTGTTGAACGGTAATGGTTATGTTTGTGCCCCATGTTATCTCCGTGTCCCAAAGGAGTAAAAAACAAAGTCCCAACGTTAGGTTGATGTACCGACCATGTAAAAGGAACCATTTTGAAAAGAACTGCGAGAATGACATCCCTAAAATAACGTGAGAGAGAGAGAGAGAGATAGAGAGAGAGAGAGAGAGAGAGAGAGAGAGAGGGGCAGACAGACAGACAGACAGACGGAAAGAAAGAAGAGTAGAGAGAGAGAGAGAGAGAGAGAGAGAGAGAGAGAGAGAGAGGGGTTTACAGAAATAACGATAACGACAACGATTTTTCATTCAGATAAAGGCCAAAGCCTATATAAATAAGATTAACATGACACACTATGAATCTACAACACAAACCGATCAAAAATAGCTAACACAAATTAATGTTCAACAACATTCACGACATAACATTTCGCAATCTCCTCAATGCCTCATATATACAAATGGCCAAGTTACACAGAGTAGACTCGTGTCTTGACGACATGAGCAAATCAAATCTAAAGTTAGATGGATCTTTATAATACTTTGGTTGGGTTAGTTTTTGTCTGAGGTCACTCAAGGCAGGGCAACATAACACAAAATGTAGCTCGTCTTCCTTACCCAGATTACATAAACGACAAGTAAACACAGGTTCCCGTAAATTTCCGTATCTGAAACAATGGGTAGCAATATCAGAAAAAACCAAATGTAAATTTTGTCAATGCACATTTTATAAGTCTGTTCAATACCAGCTCAACGTATGGGTCAATGATATGTGCGTTTTGAAAAGGCTAAGGCTGTGCAAATCTATCACTGGTTTGCATATAACCATGTCAGTCTTGCCACATGCAATCAATTATTCGTTGTCTAAAGCACTTTAAAAAACCTGCAATATCTTCAACCCCCTGATTGCCCTACACAAATGCAAAACCATAAGAATTCAAACACAGCCGTCTTTTTGCCATTATTATCTAAAGAATACAACATATCATAAGCTTTAAATGGAAATCTGTTTTCATCCATCCTAGTCAATTTCAGCTAATATTTGATACTTTCAACACATGAATTTAAATAAATCGGACATCTCCCCAGCTAACCATAACAAGATCATTAAAAAAAAAATTTTTGGAGTTCGACTGTCTACCTTGAGAAACCCTTTCATTGTAAATAAATGGGTTTTTTTTCTGTTGCTGCATTATTTTCCACTTCCCAGATATCTGCTCCATACTGCAATATTGGCTGAACTTGAAAATCAAACGACCTATCAAATACACTAAATGAGCTACAATCTAGTTTATACAAAATACGAAGTATTACAATAACTGCTTTCATTGTTTTGTTAGCTATATCCTGAAAAGCGAAATTGAAACTGAGTCTAGTTGAAAAATAAATTCCAAGATACTTGTATGCATTAACAACAGCAATTCTTTTGTTACCATACGACAGTCTTTCATTTCTTGCCAGATACCTTCCCTTGCGAAAAACAACAATACTCGTTTTATCCATGTTTACTTTTAAGTGCAAATTACTGGCAGCAATATATAAATTCTTCAATTGTCGCTGTAAACCAACTGTTGTTGTCGATAACAAAATCATATCGTCAGCAAACAGTAAAACAAACAAAACAATTCAATCAAATCAAAAGCAACGCCGTGCTGACCATAATTTCTTAAGCAAGTTCACTGATAAAAAGTGAAAACAAAACAGGGCTACAAAGCCTTGTATAACCCCACGAACACAGTTCACACACTCCGGTATTTTCGCCCCTGATCTCACTCTCGCTTTCACTTTGTCATACATATTTTTCACACAACGATACAACTTACCACTAATTCCATTTTTCAACAAAACAGGCTATAAAGGTTTTCTAGAAACAGAATCAAAGGCCTTTTCAAAATCCACAAAAGCAACATACAATTTTCTATTATTTGCAAATTTTTTTCTGTACTCCTGTTATTAATGACGAACTGTATAATTTGCAACTGGTATCACATAAAGAAATGCCTCTTCAATCATTTACATTACTAATGTCACTTCTTAAATAATGGTAGATTATAGATTCCGTCCAATTGCTTGGATAAATTCCACTATCAAACAAAAGATTAAACATTTTCACCAGAAAATTAACAGTCTCTCCTCCTGAATAAATACCCCCCTCCCCCCCACCCCACCCACTAATCAGTCCATGTGGACCAGCAGATTTACTATTTTTCAATTTTCTAATAGCAAGCAGTACTTCTTCTTGAGATGTAGGTCTATCTTGTGTAAAGTTATCATTGTCATTATCTACCTACACACATGTCTGCAGCTACGTCCTCCTTCTCACCATCGCCGTTTTCAAACACACTTTTGAAATGTTGGAACCGCTCTTGGGTTGACATATCACTTACAGGTTGTACTTTCTTTTTTGATATCTTGTGTACTGTGTCCCAAAATTCCTTTTGACTTTTAACAGAATGTAGTAGTTCATTTACTAATGAGTTATTATTAAAAAAAGAAGAAAAGAAGAACAAAGAGACAAAGAGAGAGATTCAGAGAGTTACAGAGAGAAAGAGAGATACACAGAGAGAGTGAGAGAGAGAAACAGAGAGACAAAGATACAGAGACAGAAAGAGAACGAAATAGAGAGAGAGAGAGAGAGAGAGAGAGAGAGAGAGAGAGGCTGACAGACAGAGAGACAAACATACAACATACAGACAGAAAGGGAAAGTGCTTATGTCCTTGAACAAAATTGTGGCTTCCAAAGTTGCTGGTTTGAGTAGTCAAAGCATGTCCAACCACAAACTTTGCGACATTTACTTGTTAGACGTAATCTATGAATGCTGTCTTGTTGCAGACTAATAGCAAATATATATATATATATATATATATATATATATGTTGTTGGGGCACACACACACACACACACACACACACACACACACACACACACACACACACACACACACACACGTGCGGACACATGCATGCAATGCAAACAATTTCCTCAACGGATGGCCTTCGTTTCCTTCAGTCTATTCTATGTGTCTTTCTGCCTGTCGTTGTTCTGTCCTGACGTCTCTCTGCCTGTCTGTCTGCGTTTGTTTATTGATTGTTCACTGTCTTCTTCTGTGTATTCTTTCTTTCTTCCTTTCATTCTTTCCTTACCTTCTTCCTTCCTTTTTTTTTTCAATTCGTTATTTTCTCATATGAAGAAAACTAAAAACAGTCCGCGAATAACCTTTCTGTCTTTGTTTCCTTCTTTGTTTGTTTCTTTAATTCTTTCCTCCTTTCCTACTTTCCTTTCTCCCTTTCTTTCTTTCTTCATCCACTTTTTTGTTCTCCCAATCTTTCTTTCTTTCTTTCTTTCTTTTTTTTTCTCCTCATCAAAATGAAAATTGAAAAGAGAATGAACGAAAAAAAAATCAACATATGTGGGTTGTCCAACGGTCCACAAGTGATACGCACCACCACACAACCCAACAACATCTATAAACACACAGACACACACACTCACACACGCAGACACACAGACACACACGCAGACACACACACACACACACACACACACACACAGGACAATAGCAGCAGCAGCAATTCTGTGAATCGTTTCAGGAGAAACGCTCAAGCCTCTGCTCGTCACAGAAACTTCACACTCCATTGACCGCTTCAGTTGTGCGTGTCGCTTCGATCACACACACACACACACACACACACACACACACACACACACACACACACACACACACACACACACACACACGCACACTCCTCGCCCTTTTGTTTTGCCTGCCAGTGTAGAAACTGTGCTTTATTCAATCAATCATAAAAAGACAGGGAACACTTTTCTCTCACAACTTTTTTTTCTTTCTTCCTACACTAGTTCGGTGTATGTAAGAGGTTGATCGTTGGTAGCAGCTATTTTCACCGACCCGAGGCATTGTCATGTTATGTTTTGATTTGGGGGGTGGGGGTAAAAGGTGTCTGATTGTCTCAGAGACGGTTGCTGAAGGTCGGATGGAGATGGAGAAAATACGAGGGTATGGAAGGAGGTAGGGGTGGGGTGGGAGTGTAAGAGAAAGGAGTTTGGGAGAAGTTACGAGTAAAATAAGACAGAAAAAAAAGTTTGGACTTAGTTTTGGGGTATCAATACATGTGTGTCATAGATAAGTTGCCCAAAGTTCATCAAATGTCACAGCAATGTGGGTACGCAATTAGCGGTAATTTATTGATTAATATGGGTACTTATATAGCTCCCGTGCCCGGACAAAGACCAAGCATTAAGCGCTTCACAAACACCGAGTCACTCTCTTATAAAACAACAATTATTCAACACAAATTTGCTCGATGAATGACAACCCTAACATTCGGGTTGCATCCAATGCATGCTGGAAATAGAAACATTATCGATATGCAAAACCAACTAATTGTGCCCATCACTTTGAGTCCCTTGTCATTTTCGATTGTTGTGCACCCACATAAGTGTGACATTTGATGAACACAGGCAGACAAAATATGATGCAATGTAGACTACATTGAGAGAACACTGAACACTGAAATATTTAATGTCATTAGCTGTAGAGCTCTAGTGACATAGTATGTACAAATCAGAACAAAAATGGTGCAAAAAAAAAAAAAAAAAAAAAAAAAGGAACAGAAAAGAAAATCATAATCAAAGCAAACTAAACTACTAAGGGATAAGCGGCACTTTGGTACTTTGTCATTTGCTTAAAAGTCCATGTGGCAGACGGGTATTGTGCCTTCCCCCCCCTCCCCGCCCCCCCCTCCCAACCACCGCGCCCTTTGTCTTCAAGGTTTGAACAGTACACAGGAAACAAAGTACATATAATCCATATAACAATCATGTAAGCGTGTGACATCGACACACATCATATCAATACGAACACATCATATAAACACATTGTCGAAAGTGACCATCCAAATACAACCCTTCCTTTTTGTCTGAGCCTTTTTACCCCTCATAGAACCCATACTAAGTTTTTAATTGATTAATGAGTATTTGGATCGATAGTAGACGTTTTACATATATTCACTGCCTCGGATACATATTTTGCTAGTGAGAGTATCATATCTTTATTTTCTGTCATCTGTATGCTGAACAAATTTTTCTCTGCGCTGGAGCTGTATTAGGGTACAGTTTTTTTTGGCAATGCTTCGTATCTTTTGCAGTTAAATATGAACTGGTTTTCATCTTCTGGGCTTTCTCCTCACATTGGGCAAGGGGGTGCTGCTACGTCTGAATCGAACCATCTTCTGTTGGCATTCAGTCCAAGTGCAATGAGAGCCAACTGCATTGAGAGAGAGAGAGAGAGAGAGAGAGAGAGAGAGAGAGAGAGAGAGAGAGTCTGATTGAATTACACAGGAAACAAATGGTGATCGCCTAAGGCTAAAGGCAGCTCTCCGTTTGGCTTTAACCAGGTTGCACAAATGACTCTGAGTTTGTAAAGCGCTTAGAGCTTAGTATCTGACCGAGGATAGGCGCTGTAGAAGTATCTATATCAATCAGTGCCGAGGATAGGCGCTACATAAGTATCCATATCAATCAGTCAATCAAGCGTTCAGCATGCTGACCATGTTGCTCTATGGACGCAGCAAACGCCGGTCTTTGGGGAGTCTGACTGAGACGATTGAGGAGAAATCAACACTACCCATAGAGTTGTCGACAAAAGTCAGTTTCCACGGCAACAACCTCCCCCCCCCCCCCCCCCCCCCTCAGCCATCTGCTCTTTTTGCATGGAGCGTCATGAAAGTGGAATGAGGATACTCTCTATGCATGCCTTTTGTTGATGTAAAGTTGTCTGATGGAAGTCTTTTTCAATTCTTTAGTGATAAGCGGATCCACTTGAAAAAACCTGGAAACAGGAAACCCTTTGAATGCTATTAAATTGCTTTTTGTGTTGTTGTTGTTGCCATCAATAGAAAATGGTGACACCAAAAAAAAAAAAAAAAAAAGCAAAAAAAGTTCATGTTATTCTTCACTTCTATACATATGGAGTTCAGTTTTGATGAATGCACTTTGTTTCAATTAGACAGTTGACAGTCCAGACTATTATTCGATTTCTTTTGACGAATACATTAGGATGAAATAAAAAAGTTAAAACCTGTGTTTATGAAAAAAAACCTCCACACTTTAACCACATTGTGCTCTATAGTGTACAAATCAATTGTTTTTTAAACATCGGAAGTTCTCGGAACTGTCAATTCACGATTTAAAAAATCACGGTTCATGCCGTCTCTGTTGAAACTGACCAGTTATGTCCTGCATATTCTGATTGGCTGTTACTGTGAATCATTCCTTGTCCATGTGTGTTCGTTCCTCTCTCCTCTCCCTTATAAAAGTGGTCTTGTATTCTCTCTCTCTCTCTCTCTCTCTCTCTGTGTCTCTGTGTGTCTCTGTCTGTCACTGTCTGTCTCTTTTGGGCGA
>NC_134899.1:7909110-7914110 GCF_041734735.1 Babylonia areolata
ACAAGGTCTCTTGTCACAGAAATATATCGGGGGTTTGTTTGGTGGCTATTTCCGCATCGCGTACCACTTTCACAGCAAGCCTCCATCATAATCGTTGATGTACACTCTCTTCTTATTCTTCGTTCGTGGGGCTGCAACTCCCACGTTCCCTCGTATGCACATATTGCCAAAGGTGGGTGTCAGTATCCTACCCGATTGTCGACTACTGAAAACTCTTCATTGTGAGGTCAATTTGCTTTTTAATCATAACTTCCTCCTGATAAATCATCAACTGTTCTGACATTTTTGTACATAAATAAATGCTACCATTCGCCTTTGAAATGGTGGTAGTTTTCTTTTTTTGCGTGGGAATGGAAGTTGAAGGAAAGGAAAAACTAGCGCAAGTTTCATTTCAGAGAGCAGAACGCTCATACTAAACGGCTTTTGTATTGAAATGGCAAGAAGAGCACTGCACCCAAGACACTGATAATGATTATACCACACGAAGCTGCAAAACAAGGCCCAGTCATTATGACTTGATGATACTTCTCTTTAATTTGTATGCTGTTAAGCGATGTTTGATTTTGTTTGTTTATGGAAACATGTCTGTTCTTACGTGTATGATAAATTGTCGGCATTCAAGGTACGTGCGCGCGCGCGTGCGCACGAACAAAGAAACACAGACACAGACACAGAGACAGACAGACAGACTTCCGTCAGTAGACTCTTCTTTCTTTAGTGCTTCTTTAATTCAAAAGCTGAAAGCAAACCGGACACAATGAAACGCAAATATTGTCCTCTGCACCCCCCCCCCCCCCACTCCTCTCCCCATTCCTCCCTCCACCCCCACCCCCACCCCCCACTCAGCCCGGCCCTCACAGGGAAAGCGGCACACATCTCTGTGGATGACCCACACGACAGACGGGCAGTACACCAGTGACGGCACCTCACTCCCAATGTTCCACACACTGTCACCTGCTGGTATTGACCGTTTTCGCCGTGTGCATCGCTCTGATAGCAGTCCCCAGTTCCTCTCCCCTCTGATGTTGCGGGCTGCACTTTCCCCCGATCAATGGGGAAGCCTTAGGACTTCCCGGAAGTCCACCTCCTTTAGAATCCAATATCCGCCTGCTGCTGGTGGCCGTTCCGTGCCTTGCTTTGTTCCGCACAAACGCTGCCCGAGTTAGCTTCCTTTGCTGGCCCGCTTCATGTGCTGCAGCGGAAAAAAATGGGAAGGATGGACGGTCGGATGTGGAGCAAACAAGCACGTCGTCGAAAGTGACTGCGCTGTTCTGTGAGATTTGAATGAGACGTTGGAAAGCACGTCTTCAGTGGTATTTATATGATGACTGCGTGGTTGTGAAATGATTGACGGGTCATCGGAAAGAGCGGATATCTTCACTCCTGTTACCTCCATGTGGACTTTACGATCACCACAGTCATTTTTTTCCAGCCCCTGTGATCTCTTGACGACCCCCTTTCTGTGACGTTCATGTAGTCCAGGACTTCCGTGAAAAGATGTCACAGGGTCTGACTGCAGCATCTTTTCTTCTTATTCCCTCGATGGCAGGGTTTCTCGTAACGTCTTTTGACTGACTACGGTGCCTTTCTGTGGGAGGACTGACGAACGATTCAAACGAGTATCAAGCACAGAAAGTGATGTTGCAAGTAGGAATCCTGGTCTGCGGTGCCAGGTTTTCTGCCCTATCTCATCATGTCAAACGATCGTGTTCAGTGCCTACATTAGTGCATCAAGGGTTGTGATAGATTCCAGACAGTTAATCAGTCTCCCCCTTTATTGCAACATTTCATTGTTGCCAGTCGTCATTTCGCAGTCCCACATTATCTCGCAATATTCGCTTCACTTCGATTTCTCCTCACCCCACTCGGGTGTGCATGGGGACCTGGCATCGGCTGGGGAACGTTAAAACGACGGAAGGAGAGGGTTGGGCCCCGCCTTCCTATGCCGAGCTCTAGACAGAGTGAATATTAATTCAATGCCCCGATGGCCGTAAAAGGCTATGGTACCTTCAATCTTTTTTAGTGGAATTTATTCTTTCTCTGACCATCACTAGAACTGGCAACCGACTGCGTCAATAGTATCGTGAGGAGATGAGGCATGATGAAGGAAAGACGGAGTTGGAGAAAGAGAGAAAGAGAGAGAGAGAGCGCCGAATACTAAAGAAACATCGGTTGCTGAATTCGTGTGTCATATATCATATATCTGTGTATGTTCACATAAAGACATGCACGTGTTTTACATCTGCTCGTTGATTGGTTAATGGGAATGTAAACTGGCGCCTGTAGAGCTGCACAGCACATTTATATCTTCCTTTCTTAGGGGAGGTGAAATCAGAATTCCCACAACAGACAAAAAAAAAACCCAAACAAAAAAAACCCCAACAAAAACAAAACCAAAACAAACAAACAAAAAAACCTGCTCTCTGCTCACCACAGGAGAAGACTCACATCACCACCCGGATGACCCACAGGAGAAGACTCACATCACCACCCGGATGACCCACAGGAGAAGACTCACATCACCACCCGGATGACCCACAGAGAAGACTCACATCACCACCCGGATGACCCACAGAGAAGCAGGGGGCCGGCGATGGCAGCACACTGTCACATCTGCCTGTCTCAGAATCGCCAACCTGGTATTGACCGTTTCCGTTGTGCGCATCGCTTTAATAGCAGTACCCGACCCCTCTTTCCTTCATTGTTCAGAACGGCACACTCCCTCAATCAATTGTCAAGTTTGTGGACTTTCTGGGAAGTCCACCTCTTTTAGAATTCAATATCCGCCTGCGCTGGTCGTTATTCAGTGCGTTTCTGTTTGTTCTGGCAGGGTTAGCATTGTTTCATGGTCGTTTTCACGTGAAGTAGCGGAAGAAATGGCAGGTGGGAAAGGGAAGCACGCGTTTTAGATTGACTGCGGTTTTGTGAACTGCTGATGAGTCCTTAGAAAGGACGTGTGATTGCATGTGGACTGCATTGAGGGGTTGATGAGTCACTGGAAAGAGTGACTTCTTTCCGTTTACCCCCATGTGGACTTTTAGGTCTCCGCAATGGCCCTCCTCCCCAGTATTGTGATCGTTGAAAAGATATCGTCAATCACACTGCACGTTGACTGCGCTTTTGTGTGAAGGGGTTGATGTGTCAATGGAAAAATAAATTTCTCTGCGTTGATCTGCATGTGGACTGTACGGTATCTACTGCTGTTGTCCCTGTATCACCTGTGATCTCTGACAGTAAGTTTTCTGTCTCCAGGGTGAATATCACGTGGTCTAGATGATGAAACCAAGTCTGACCGCAGCGCCCTCTTTCTGTTCCCGCGTGGAATGAAGACCGGAGCCTCTTTGCTGACTGTGTCTTACAGGACACTGTATTAGCTCAATGAGACAACTTCACGTGTGGTGTGTCCTACACAAACAAAATTACGTGCATCACAGTCAACAAATGAACACATAAAAGGCATAAAATGCTATGCTGACATGAATCTCGCATAAATAATCACAAACATACACATACAATGATTACCGAGAACAGGCATGAAATATCATACTTTACACAAGTATAGATATACGTGATTAACACAAAGGTGTTCAATAGTATATAAAAATAATACACGCTATTACTTTGTATAATATATACATGCACACGCACGCACGCACACACACACACACACACACACACACACACACACACACACACACACACACACACACACACACACGGATTAATAAGTCATTTAAGAATTTAGTTGATTTGGGTATAAAACACTTATGCGCTAAGATTAAATAATCATTAACACTGTCTTCGTTCCTTCCAATGGTTTTCAGTCAGAGCAATTGATAGCTCTTCCCTCAAGGTAAACGTAAGAAATATTTTTTCAAGAAAATACCGTTCTGTTCTTTGATGGACTCAGGACTGACCACACAAAAAGTATCAGACTCAGAAAGCAATATTGCCAATACGATTCTTGGCCTCCTGTGGAAGGCGGTTTCCTCTCCTCTGCCAGTGCTCATCTCGTCAAAGCTGTGGCTTGTTCATCCCCAACATAAACGCTTCAGGGATTCTGCTGGATGTCAGCCATTTATTGCCCTCATCTCTTCTGGCATCGTAGTTCCCATTCTCTTTGTTGGAACAGAGTAAAACTATCAAGGACGAAGATTACGATGCAATCAGTGTATGTTAAGCAAAAAAAAAGAGTCTCAAAACTGTGTACACTCCAAACCTTACCAAACCATACAAACTCAAGCTTTGTGAGGCTTAGCTCTGGCTTTGAACATGGGCGCGGATAGAAATTCAGATAAAACATACAGAAAAAGAACAGACGAACATTTGTCTCCCAGGAATCTTTTCTGTTTGCTTGCTATACACACGAGAGAAACAACAAAATCACAAAGCTGTTCTATACGTAATCGTCTACAAAACCATGAGGCTGTTCAAAAAGTAATAGTCATGGATGGAGTAAAGTAAGTTTATAAATGATGTTTATATCAAAACAAAGACTGAAAATAGCTATTGAGTAAGCAATATTCAACACCACCACCGAGACCTGAGTTAGTCAAACCAATGGCTGACACTATGATAGTTGCCAAACACACACACACACACACACACACACACATACACACACACACACACACACACACACACACACATACACACACAGGGTTCACACACTAACACTGAACAGTTTTCTCTGTTTCTTTCTTCTTTGTTTTGTTTTATATTTTCCTTTCAAGAGTCGCAAAATTCACATCGACGTATAGGCTGCCCCTTTGCCCGCCACACCCGATCCTCAAAAGAAGAACAGCACATCACTGTCTGGATGACCCACACGACAGACTGAAAGTGTACCGGTGACGGCAGCACACTCCAATGTCCCACAAGCTGTTACCTACTGGTATTGACCGTCTCCGTGGTGCGCATCGCTCTGATAGCAGTCCCCAGTTCCTCTCCCCTCTGATGTTGCGGGCTGCACTTTCTCCCGATCAATGGGGAAGCCTTGG
>NC_134899.1:7919110-7936610 GCF_041734735.1 Babylonia areolata
CCACCACAAAAAAGGTAAAATAAATAAATAAATAAATAGATAAAAGGCTTTTAGGATTTGAGGGGAAATCAGTGACCGTGGCAGTAAAGTCTGCATTGTGGCAGGGGTACATGGACTGCTGAAGGATGATGAGAAATAAAGACTTTCCTCCTTGAAACACAGATCCGCCCCTTCACAACTGATCCGTCCCCACCCATGTGTGAGACGTCTTCTGCTTACCGACGATTTTTTTTTTTTTTCAATTTATTTACGAAGATTCTTTACTATCGGCTAACTGGGGTTATTATTTACAGCGTTTCTTTCCGAGGATTGATTGTGGTAATTATTCATGGTGTTTCTTTTCTATGGACTAAATGTGATAATTATTTACAGTATTATTTTTCTGCAGGTTAATTTGAGGAATCATTTGTGGTGTTTCTTTTCTGCATGCTAATTATGGTTGCCTTTCTGCTGTGCGTTAGCTCTGATTCTTCCTGATTGTAAACCGTTCCTCTGGCTGGCCCGCAGAGACCGGTGAACACTGAAGGAGTTTATCGTTGCGGTTGATTTGTCACAAAATGGCGAAAGGATGGGAACGGGTTGCGGTGGTGAATGATGTGTTGTCTCGGTCTGTTAAGGATTCACGCTTGGGCGTTGTCTTCTCTCTGTGTTTGTCTCTGTCTCCCATTCTCATTTTCACAGACCACGCCCTTCTTTCCGACAACTCTGTCTCTCTTTCTGACGTTCTCTCTCTCTCTCTCTTTGTTGAAAGAAAAAACACCCAGAAATCCACTGGTCACACACACACACACACACATACGAACACACACACACACACGCGCGCGCGCGCGCTTACACAGACACACACACACACGCACACCACACGCACACACACACACACACACACACACACACACACACACACACACACACACACACACACACACACACACACACACACGCACTGTATATGGGGTGAAAAACCCCGAAAGATCTGAAATGTGGGTGGGAAGCTTTCTTGACGAAACTGAAACACCCAAAAGCCCACAGATGTTCATTATATTTATAAAAAAAACAAAAAAACAAAAACAAAAACAAAACCCCCCCAAAAAACCCACAAACAAACAAACAAACAAACAAAAAAAACAACAACAAAACCAACAACGCAAAACAACACAAATACAATACACCTCAAACATGATGACATGCGCTATCCACACACAAGTACATTCAAACATACATCAACAGCAAGGCATACCAACAAACACACAGAAGTTGGAAGGTTGTCAAGGCCCGAGCAGAGCTATAGGTAAGCCAACTGCTTCATCTTCTTGCTATGTTTCCTTCGGGTTTGAGGTCGACAAGCACCTCAGGTGATACGGCCGAAGAGGATAATCATCCAACAATCACATGTACTGAAAACTGAAGCTGTTGCCATCTCCCACCTGTCCCTGTGGACAGGAAGACGAGACAGCGGATCATATTCTCATTCTCCAAAATAGCTCCCCCCCTTCCCCCCTCCCCCACAACTCCCCTGTTCAAACAGGCAGGACAAGATGTGTGTGGCCTGTAGACGCTTCACTCATGACCAATCAGACAAGGTGTGTGGCCTGTAGACACTCCACTCATGACCAAACAGGCAAGATGTGTGGCCTGTAGGCACTCCACTCATGACCAAACAGACAAGATGTGTGTCCTGTAGACACTCCACTCATGACCAATCAGACAAGATGTGTGGCCTGTAGACACTCCACTCATGACCAATCAGACAAGGTGTGTGTCCTGTAGACACTCCACTCATGACCAAACAGGCAAGATGTGTGTCCTGTAGACACTCCACTCATGACCAAACAGACAAGATGTGTGGCCTGTAGACACTCCACTCATGACCAAACAGACAAGATGTGTGGCCTGTAGACACTCCACTCATGACCAAACAGACAAGATGTTTGGCCTGTAGACTCTCCACTCATGACCAAACAGACAAGATGTTTGGCCTGTAGACTCTCCACTCATGACCAAACAGACAAGATGTGTGGCCTGTAGACTCTCCACTCATGACCAAACATACAAGATGTGTGGCCTGTAGACACTCCACTCATGACCAAACAGACAAGATGTGTGGCCTGTAGACACTCCACTCATGACCAAACAGACAAGATGTGTGGCCTGTAGACGCTTCACTCATGACCAAACAGACAAGATGTGTGGCCTGTAGACGCTTCACTCATGACTAAATAAACAGGCAAGATGTGTGGCCTGTAGACACTCCACTCATGACCAAACAGACAAGATGTGTGGCCTGTAGACACTCCACTCATGACCAAACAGACAAGATGTGTGGCGTGTAGACACTCCACTCATGACCAATCAGACAAGGTGTGTGGCCTGTAGACACTCCACTCGTGACCAAACAGGCAAGATGTGTGGCCTGTAGACACTCCACTCATGACCAAACAGGCAAGATTTGTGTCCTGTAGACACTCCACTCATGACCAAACAGACAAGATGTGTGGCCTGTAGACACTCCACTCATGACCAAACAGACAAGATGTGTGGCCTGTAGACACTTCACTCATGACCAAACAGGCAGGACAAGATGTGTGGCCTGTAGACTCTCCACTCATGACCAATCAGACAAGATGTGTGGCCTGTAGACACTCCACTCATGACCAAACAGACAAGATGTGTGGCCTGTAGACACTCCACTCATGACCAATCAGACAAGGTGTGTGTCCTGTAGACACTCCACTCATGACCAAACAGGCAAGATGTGTGGCCTGTAGACACTCCACTCATGACCAAAAAGACAAGGTGTGTGGCCTGTAGACACTCCACTCATGACCAAAAGACAAGGTGTGTGGCCTGTAGACACTCCACTCATGACCAAACAGACAAGATGTGTGTCCTGTAGACACTCCACTCATGACCAAACAGGCAAGATGTGTGGCCTGTAGACACTCCACTCATGACCAAACAGACAAGATGTGTGGCCTGTAGACACTCCACTCATGACCAAACAGACAAGATGTGTTGCCTGTAGACACTCAACTCATGACCACACAGGCAAGATGTGTGGCCTGTAGACGCTTCACTCATGACCAAACAGACAAGATGTGTGGCCTGTAGACTCTCCACTCATGACCAAACAGACAAGATGTGTGGCCTGTAGACACTCCACTCATGACCAAACAGGCAAGATGTGTGTCCTGTAGACACTCCACTCATGACCAAACAGACAAGATGTGTTGCCTGTAGACGCTTCACTCATGACCAAACAGACAAGATGTGTGGCCTGTAGACACACCACTCATGACCAAACAGACAAGATGTGTGGCCTGTAGACGCTTCACTCATGACCAAACAGGCAAGATGTGTGTCCTGTAGACACTCCACTCATGACCAAACAGACAAGATGTGTGGCCTGTAGACACTCCACTCATGACCAAACAGACAAGATGTGTGGCCTGTAGACACTCCACTCATGGCCAAACAGACAAGATGTGTGGCCTGTAGACACTCCACTAATGGCCAAACAGGCAGGACAAGATGTGTGGCCTGTAGACACTCCACTAATGGCCAAACAGACAAGATGTGTGGCCTGTAGACACTCCACTCATGACCAAACAGACAAGATGTGTGGCCTGTAGACACTCCACTCATGACCAAACAGGCAGGACAAGATGTGTGGCCTGTAGACACTCCACTCATGACCAATCAGACAAGATGTGTGGCCTGTAGACACTCCACTCATGACCAATCAGACAAGATGTGTGGCACGTAGACTCTCCAATCATGACCAAACAGACAAGATGTGTGGCCTGTAGACACTCCACTCATGACCAAACAGACAAGATGTGTGGCCTGTAGACACTCCACTCATGACCAAACAGACAAGGTGTGTGGCCTGTAGACACTCCACTCATGACCAATCAGACAAGGTGTGTGGCCTGTAGACACTCCACTCATGACCAAACAGACAAGATGTGTGGCCTGTAGACACTCCACTCATGACCAAACAGACAAGATGTGTTGCCTGTAGACACTCCACTCATGACCAAACAGGCAAGATGTGTGTCCTGTAGACACTCCACTCATGACCAAACAGACAAGATGTGTGGCCTGTAGACACTCCACTCATGGCCAAACAGGCAGGACAAGATGTGTGGCCTGTAGACACTCCACTAATGGCCAAACAGACAAGATGTGTGGCCTGTAGACACTCCACTAATGGCCAAACAGGCAGGACAAGATGTGTGGCCTGTAGACACTCCACTCATGACCAAACAGACAAGATGTGTGGCCTGTAGACACTCCACTCATGACCAAACAGACAAGATGTGTGGCCTGTAGACGCTTCACTCATGACCAAACAGACAAGATGTGTGGCCTGTAGACACTTCACCCATGACCAGACTGCATGGCATCCACGAAGAGCTGAATAAAACAACGTCATTCATTGCCATGGCTGGACTGATGGTGGAGTTGTGAACGCCAAGAAGAAGAGGGAAAGGAAGAAGAAGAAGATAACCAACCCAAACCAAAATGGACCTCCATAGCAAAATCATCATCATCATCATCGTCATCCTCCTCCTCCTTCATCGTCATCAATATAAAACAAAATAGTCTCAAAGTCTGTGGCCTTTCATGCCCTGCTCTCATGGTGACCTCAGTTTCGATACCTCTCCACTTCCGTGCTTGGGGTGAGTCCTGTCAATGTCGTCAGTGTCGGCAGATTCATGGGGGGCTGTTGTTTGAGGGACGTGGTGGCGGTCTCCACTCTGGGAGAGACGCTCACTCAGTCTGGCTCCGCGACTAAGCCATTATTGTCGTTAGTAGGGGGCTTAGTAGGTGGTGTCCTAAGTACGTTAAAACAGAACAGGCACCACTGAACACCACCGAAGTGACTCAGCAGCAGTGCAGGGTCTCCTCTGGTGTGTGGCCTCCTGGCGACCTAACATCGATGGTTCCCTGTGGACTGCCGACGCTGGAACTGCGACGGACGAACCCGGGTGTGGCCGTGTATGGGGGAATCTAAATGTGCGGCGTGGGAGTAATGCCACTGAAACGGCGCAGATGATAGGGCAGCAAAAAAACAACAAAAAACAAAAAACAAAAAACACCAAAACAAAACAAAAAAACCAAAACAAAACAAAACCAAAACAACAACAACAACAAAAACCCCAGGAAAATTAGAAGAGGGGACCTATCTTACATGTGACTGACACCGAAGCGACAACACGTTAAGATGGCCCGCGGAAATATCGTGATTTTATTATTATTATTTTTTTTTATATTGGGTTTTTGCGATTCGGAATTACGACGATTGCACTGTGAGCTTTGCACTCTACCGACGAAGCTAACAAAGCAGATTGGTGTAACTTATATGGGTCAGCCCCAACGCCTTGACTAAAATTGTGGCGTAAAGTTCCATCCCCAGTGTCGCCTTCTGCGAGACCTTAAGTGCTGGTAAGGGTGCTTCCCTTGCACACAGACAATAAACTGGTCTGTTAAAACAGGATGAACAGGATGCACTTTGCATGTGAAATTGTCCATGGCATGTGGTATGAATTTCAAACACAGAAAACGGTGACGGCACTAAGACCATGCACAAAATGTTTGTTGTTGACTATTTCTTATTAACGCCCAAATCCATAACCACTGAGAGAAAAACAAGCAATATCAGAAGATACGTTTAATCATACAACTCATTTCACTGGACAACAGTGCACTCAACTGAACTTGAAATGGATCTTCCTGGCCACACGGAAGATCGAAAAAGCAAAAACGATGACTTCGCTTCGCTTTTATCGCCAGCTGGAGAGTGTTCCTCCCTTCTTTAATTTCCCCACCAAGGTTAAAGGCAAATTGGATCCAGGAAATCAGCAAAGCGAGGATATCAAAGTGCAGGGGCAACATCAACGGGAACCCCAGGCGGCCACAGTGTGCAGAAGAAAGAAGGATAGAAAGAAAGAAGGAAAGAATGATTGAAATAAACCCCTTTCAATGTGATGGTCATCATCTGTGAGTCAGAAAAAAAACACACGACTGACTAGCTGGTTAGAGGTGGAAGAGGTATCAGCTCCCAAACAGCCAACGCCCAGGATGAGTTGAGACGTTTCGTTCTCGTCAATTAGGCGTGGCGGTTCCTTGTCTGAATCATTTGGAGAGTTTTCGTTTCATGGATCATTTCTGACTTTTATCCCTGTAACACGCTTTTGGACGCTTTCTCCATGTTGATTATTTGTTTTTCATCATGCGGAGTTTAGTTTGTAGGTTCATCTGCCTGTTTATTGATTTTGAAAAAGTCTTTTGACAGCATTGACATATATAATCTTTTGGACATCCCAATAAATTTTGGGACTACCGGTGGCAAGATTTTGCTAATCTTCTTCATTCTCTTCGTTACAGATTGAAAATCACAAGTGATGTGTGGAACTACCCTGAGAGACCCATTTGACATCAATACTGGAATAAATCAAGGATACATGATATCGCCATTTTCTTTCTTTGTATTGACTGGGTCATGAAAATTGTGCAGCAATTAGACAGAAGAAGAATAAGATGGACCTTTCAAGTCCGCATGAGGTCCTGGACTTTGCAGATGGCACCAGCCTTCTCTTTCATCATCATGCAGACCTCTAGACTTTACATAGAAGATCTTGCTTCCACTAAAGGAAAAATGTGATCCATATAATTTGAAAATTTAAAACGCAAATAATTGACGTAGGACAAGATCGGAACAAATAAGGCAACGATCAGCGACCTCCCACAGCGACCTCCCGTGTGTGTGTGTGTGTGTGTGTGTGTGTGTGTGTGTGTGTGTGTGTGTGTGTGTGTGTGTGTGTGTGAGAGAGAGAGAGAGAGAGCGAGTTCGAAACAAAAATAATTATTAAAAAAAAAGTCGAAAATTGTATTTATTTGGAACTGGAAATAAACACCAACAAACGAACCAGTTTTGTGCATTAGCTGATAAACAAGAGAAAAGACAGCAGAAAACACACTTCTACGGGAACGACAATAACGTGAATATTACGACCAGATTTTCTAAACGATCGTGGGCTTAAACTAGCATTTTCTGTGTGAAACTCCTCCGCTTCATATCCCCTCAGTGGAGAATTACGTATTTGAATAATTTCTTATTTCTTAAAGAGCGGAATGCCTCTCATTATTTGTTTTGTTTCTCTCTCTCTCTCTCTCTCTCTCACACACACACACACACACACACACACACACACACACACACACACACACACACACACACACACACACACACACACACACACACACACACACACACACACACGTTGCTGCCACTGCGGTCGCAAAGCTTTCCATCTATCTTTCCGAGGCCATGAATGCAACTACCACTTTCTTCGTTCCACTGCACTAAGGAAGGTCCAGAAAGTCTGCTCCAAGACTTCTGCGCGTTGTTTGGTGATGCCAATGATGCCAATATCCGTTTGATGAGTGCTGGCCTTGGTCTGTAATCCAGATTAGACAGATTTTCTCTGGATGACAAGTAAAACAAGAAATGCTTTGATCGTCAAGGGGGAAAAAAACAACAACAACATCAACACACACATTCATTCCTGTATTTATTTCCTCCATCAAGGTTAAAGGTTAACTGAATCTGGGAAATCAGCAAAACGGGGACATCAAAGATGAGGCAATATCAACAGCAACACAAGGCGAATATAGCGAGGATATAAAAGAGAACAGAAGCATCGCCTTTGAGGGAATCCTGTGCTGTCAGCTGTGAACTTTCAGACAAGCGGGATGAACAAACTCGCTACAAATGATGAGGGCTAAAGTTGTCACTGGACAAACTAGCTACAAATGATGAGGACTAAAGTTGTCACTGGACAAACTGGCTACAAATGATGAGGGCTAAAGTTGTCACTGGACAAACTAGCTACAAATGGTGAAGGCTAAAGTTGTCACTGGACAAACTCGATACAAATAATGAGGGCTAAAGTTGTCACTGGACAAACTCGCTACAAATGATGAGGGCTAAAGTTATCACTGGACAAACTAGCTACAAATGGTGAAAGGCTAAAGTTGTCACTGGACAAACTCGCTAAAAATGATGAGGGCTAAAGTTGTCACTGGACAAACTGGCTAAAAATGATGAGGGCTAAAGTTGTCACTGGACAAACTCGCTAAAAATGATGAGGGCTAAAGTTGTCACTGGACAAACCAGCTACAAATGATGAGGGCTAAATTGTCACTGGACAAACTCGCTACAAATGATGAGGGCTAAAGTTGTCACTGGACAAACCAGCTACAAATGATGAGGGCTAAATTGTCACTGGACAAACTCGCTACAAATGATGAGGACTAAAGTTTTTACTGGGCAAACTCGCAACAAATGGTGAGGGCTAAAGTTGTCACTGGACAAGCTGGTACAAATGGTGAGGGCTAAAGTTGTCACTGGACAAACTCGCTACAAATGATGAGGGCTAAAGTTATCACTGGACAAACTCGCTACAAATGACGAAAGCTAAAATGATCACACTGAGAGGGTGAAGGAATAGTCTGAATCCTGTTTTAGGACATTTTGTTTTTATTGATTATTTAGATATTGATGACTCAACATTAAGATGACAATTGATTGGAAGACTGTGATGTGTTGGCAATGGCGGTGGTAATTACATTTATCGAAATGATACATTGTGCCGAGAAATAAGGATATGAAATGATGACGTTGTCAACAGGTACCGAGCTACATCAAAATATCTTGTTTAACCCTTAGTCTATGCTGATAGAGAACAAATATAAGTAATGTTCCCTGTTACGTTTTCATGATAGACAAACAAATAGGAAACAAGCAACACTTCCAAAAGAATAATAGTTTACCACAGACAGTCACACTTTCTTTTTTGACACGTACAATTCTTTTGTGCTCACTTCATCACAATACAATAAATCAGCATAGAGAATCTCTTTTTTAAGGCGCATTTCTTTTCATTTTAGGTTTATTTACTAAATTTATGATTGGTAGCATCACTCAGCACACGATGAAAACACATAAAATTCTTGTTCACAGTTCACTGACACAGGATTGCATAAACAACAAAAATACGACTGATCTTTGTATTGTATTGCACTTGTGACAGGCTAATTCACCCCAGTGTAAAGCTTTCCTTGGCAAATTATACGTGAAGCTACAACCGACGAACGCACTTTTTGTTATTTAGAAGAAATTAAAACAAAACTTCTTCTTCTTCCTCTTCTTCTTCTCTGTGAAGAGTTATAGGGGAGCCGCACAGAAGAGCTATTTACCAGATTCCTTTAGGTCTGTCGATTGTGAGTTAACTCTCTCCATACGATCGGCGAAAGAGACGACGTTAACAGCGTTTCACCCCAGTTGCCATCATTAAAATATTGCAAGCGGAACGCTCTTATACTGAAGAGGTGAATGTTGACAAAGAATATCACAATTCTGACGACGGAAGCTAAAGGTTGGGTCATTCAGACACCCACTGGACATCCGAAGGGTCTGCGTAGAGGAGAAGAGAGGACTGGCCGTACTGAGTGAGTTAAAGCCTGGGTGTCTGCAAATGGTCCTTCTGTCCATTCTGCAGTGTTGACAGTCCGTTTTTTTTAAAGAGTAAGAGAAGAGGGGTGGGGTGAACGGTGTGTTGGGGGAAACAGGATATGCAGAAACTGCATTGAGAGTTTGTTGATTATAAAATAGGTGAAAACGTATTTCAATATAGTTTCATTTTTGAACTTGTTTCTGTTTTTCTTCTTTGTTTTATTATTTCTTTCTTTCTTGTTTTCAGTTTTTCATTTTCCTATCGTTGCTTTCTTTTCCATTTTTTCCTCTGCAGATGGGTTCTGGGTGTTTGTTCAGTGTGGCACACGTACTTAATATGATCGAACACCACCACAATGAGCTTCTTCATCTTCCCTCCAACAATGGAAAGTGTGGCATAGAAAGCCGACCATGACGGCAGCGGTTGTGGTCTTCGTCCGTCTTCCAAAACTATGGGTCGTGCCTTTTAGCGTTCACACCGTGTAAAATGAACGGTGTCTGTGACGGCTGAACAGTCCTGTCCTGGGGCGGCAGTGTGTGTTGCCACGTTCCCACTCTGTGCAGATGACTTCAATACGCTTTCTCCTCGTGGGTGTTTTGAGGACGTGTTTTTCCCGAGGACTTTCCTTCACGTCTGATTAGAGGGACTGGCGTTGTGTTGACCTAGGACAGCAGAGGCATTGCACTGCTCTGGTACCCCGACTGTTTGCGGAAGGGTCGATGGGGGTGCTGGGTTCTTTGTTTTGTGTGTGTTCTGTGGTGGTCTCTTGCAGAGATGATATGACTAACTGCCTTCTCTGTCTGCCTGTTTGTATTTGTCTCTGTCTTTGTATGCTTGTTTCCGTGATAAACAGTTGTGTGTGTGTGTGTGTGTGTGTGTGTGTGTGTGTGTGTGTGTGTGTGTGTGTGTGTGTGTGTGTGTGTGTGTGCGCGCGCGCGCGCGTGCTCGCTTGAGTATGCGTGTGCAAGTATACGCGTGTATGTGTATGCACGCGTGTGTATGAGCGTGTGCGCACGCACGTGTGTTTGTGCTCATGCTAGTATGTACTTATATTTCTAAATGATGCTTGTTGCGTTATTTCATGAGTGTCATCACATCAATTCATCCACACTGTATTTACAATAAAAATGAGAATATCGATGAGAAACTAGAAAAAAAAGGGGAATTGTATGTTGCAAATGTGTGCACGCATGGCATGTGTATGTTTTTGCGGACTGTCAGTACCTTCCCTTGCTCTGTGCCCAAGAGGCCAGCACGTACTATAAACAATGCCAGTGACTGCATGGAAATATCAGTCAGTATCATGATAATGTCAGTGTTGCGGCCATGACGTTGGAGAAAAAAAAAGAAGACAATGCTCTAGACTGGACTATTGAAAATGAAACAAAGAATTTTATGACGTGCCCCGTTCCGATTGGAGACATGTCAAAACATGGACACACACACGCGCGCACGCACATGTTTACTTTCCCTCGGGTTTATATTCCCCCAGGACTCTATTTCCCTTGGTCTATATCCCCCCAGGTTTATGCTCCTATAGGTCTATGTTCCCCCCGTCTATGTTCCTACGCGTCTAGACATACCCATCTAAAAGAATGCCGCCATCTTTCAAAGTCTACTGTTTTCCAGAGATTTTTCTCAAGTCCCGTTTATTTCAGTTGTAACATGTTTTTTTTTTCTTTCTAATGTTGTTGAGGATGATTCATGGAACATTTGATAATCAATGAAAATCATTTGCAACATTTGAGTTGTGGCCTTGTGAATGGTGCACCATTCTGAGAGGCATAAAGATTAAAGGTCATGTGTTCAAGCTACACACACACACACACACACACACACACACACACACACACACACACACACACACTCATACACATTGGTTCTTTCACCTCAGTACAAAATGAAGAAATCAAAGAAGACATCACAGTACAATATGTACAATGTCTGTGTGACAGTTGAACAATCCAGTCCTGGAGCGGCTGTCTGTGTTACCACGTTCACACTCTGTGCAGATGACTTCAAGACGTTCTCCTTGTGGCTGTTTTGACGTGTCTCTTTGTCTGTGTGCCTGTGTGTCTGTCTCTTTGTGTCCCTGTCTGTCTGTCTGTCTCTGGCTCCCTTCTCTATCTGCCTTTCCTGTCAAAGGTCAGCAAATATTAAAAACAATGATCTGTTAAGCGTTTCCTCTCTATTATAATGCTGACTGTTTCTGTGCACCTCCATTATCTGAAGACAGCGAATTTGATGGTTTGTTTTCCTTTCAATGTCCGTTTATTTCAAGTCCATGATGGTTCATTCAAATCATGATTTCGTTTATGCCAGTCTCGCAGCAAACAACGGATGTTGATTGTGCAAAAAAACTGTTGTTGATATTCGTTCCTTGGCATTGAGACTTCTAAACATTGATTAAACAGCATTATGCCTTGCTCTTAGATTGCGCTCACGAATTCAAAGCAAAGCTTTGTGTACTAAATGATAGTCCGAAAAAACAAAGGATTTGTTTAACGTTATGGGAGAAAACAGTTTGTTGAGATTTCATCACTGTTAATAGTGGAGTGATGGCCTAGAGGTAACGCGTCCGCCTTGGAAGCGAGAAAATCTGAGTGCGCTGGTTCGAATCACGGTTCAGCCGCCGATATTTTCTCCCCCTCCACTAGACCTTGAGTGGTGGTCTGGACGCTAGTCATTCGGATGAGACGATAAACCGAGGTCCCGTGTGCAGCATGCATTTAGCGCACGTAAAAGAACCCGCGGCAACACAAGGGTTGTTCCTGGCAAAATTCTGTAGAAAAATCCACTTCGATAGGAAAAACAAATAAAACTACACGCAGGAAAAAATACAAAAAAAAAAAGAAAGAAAAAAAGGGTGGCGCTGTAGTGTAGCGATGCGCTCTCCCTGGGGACAGCAGCCCGAATTTCACACAGAGAAATCTGTTGTGATAAAAAGAAATACAAATACAAATAATTTCCACCGTGAAGAAAAGGTCAGAGCGGACCCAAAAGTTCGGAGGGGCAATGGTTCAAGACAGAGAAACAGTCCCCGAGACAGTACAGTATGAATTTTTTTTTCATTTTTGAGGGAGGCCAATCACTGTCTCAAATGTACCCCAAAGTCTCGGTCATGACTCATTAGTACGTGGATTCATTAGTTATGAAATATCGTAATGATCCTATGCTATGCAACAAAATTGATGTTTTGTGATAAAACATCCATTTTTTTCAATTTTCATTTTTAGATATTCAAATTCACACACACACACACACACACACACACACACACACACACACACACACACACACACACACACACACACACACACACACACACACACACACACATGCACACACACCACACACACACAATAACAGTAAATATTGGAGTCGGCTTTATTCCCATGCGTTTGAAATTACGCCCGTTCATCAGAAAATGAAATTTCTTTAGGTGAGAGGAAAGGCAAAAACCAAAGATGTGCCTCCAGCTTGCAGAGTGCTAGTCGCCATACTGATTTCCCATAACTATCATGATTAAATGCGAACTGGATTTGGGAATTCGGCAAATGAAGCACTTAACAGCAATGAGTCACTATAAAAAGACAGTGAGAGATACACACACAACCGCAACACACACACACACACACATACATGCACGCACGCACACACACACACACACACACACACACACACACACACACACACACACACACACACACACACACACACACAATTTAATAGCACTCATTAACAACAGGGGCGAAAAGAAGTTTTTCTAATGTTCTCCTAAGAGTGAACAAATGGCAGGGCAGATGATATATTCCACTGACTGCGAATTTCGTTTCGACATTTACAGGTTATATAATCATACTTCCTTTGGGGTCAGTTCTTGTTCATCAATTCACCCCTTTGTTGATGGGAGGCAGATGACATTTCCAAATCTAATCTTAATAACCTTTATGATTTTCCCATCAATTGCCACATTTGTGTTGTTGTTGTTGTTGTTTTTGTATAACATTTAATCGGCATTTACAGTTTCTCTGTTCCTTTTCTTTCATTCACAGAATTGTTGATAAGATCTGGCATCACCGTAGTGCTTAAATATCCAGAAATCGATTAACAACATGAAAGAACAGATTCATCCCTGCGGCGTATTCCTCGTGGCTCATTCATCTCAGAGCACACATGATCCGGCAAAAACAGACTTTTTGACGAGGAGAGAAAATAAAAACCAGCTCATGGACACTTAATCCTTTCATTAGGTGCCCCCATCACGAACAAGCGCAGATCAGATACAGGAGCTCAGTGAAGCGAGGACATCAAAGCTCTTGGGCCGCATCAACAGGAATCCCAAGCGGTCACAGTGTGCAGGAAGAATCAGTGAGGGAAGCAAGCGATCATCATCTGTGAAACCTTCAGCAATGGCGAGGCAGGCAGACTGGTTACAGACTGTCGCGTATTTTTGTACCATGTATGTGCTTAGGTTTTCCAATTATATTTAATTTTTGGAGGCTTCCTCTTCTTTCCTTCCCCTTATTTTCTTTCTTTCTTTCTTTTTTTAATTTGTATTTCTTTCGATTTTTGCATTGTCTCCTCCAATTTTTCTTTTGTTCTTTCTTCAAAAGACATTCACTGACTGGGAGTGTTTTCACATGTGACATACTTTAACAGACAACACTCACTAAGATAAGATCAATATTCAATATCAATATCTATTATTACACTCCACCACTTCACAACACGCACAACATGGTAACAAACAAGTCCCTAGGATGTTAAGATGACCGTGATGATAGCAGATGTCGTCATCAACCCTCTTCCAGAACAGTGGATCGTGCCTGCTAGTGTTCCCATCGTATAACGTGAACGGTGTCTGTGACGGCTGAACAGTCCTGTCCTGGGGCGGCAGTGTGTGTTGCCACGTCCCCACTCTGCGCAGATGACTTCAATACGCTTTCTCCTCGTGGGTGTTTTGAGGACGTGTTTTTCCCGAGGACTTTCCTTCACGTCTGATTAGAGGGACTGGCGTTGTGTTGACCTAGGACAGCAGAGGCATTGCACTGCTCTGGTACCCCGACTGTTTGCTGAGATTCGGAGGTTTTTTTTGTCTGGTGGTCTGTTGCGGAAATACGTGAACTCTGAGAGTGAAAGTGGAGGGCGAAGGAGAAGGTGCGATTATTCTTTTTGTTCTCCAGAAGTCTGCTTAGAAAGTGTATAAACTCACAGTGCCCTCATTCTGTGTTATTGGGATAACATAAACTCATTGTACACATCGTATGTTTGTTTGTCTTTTCCTCTATGTGCCTATCGGTCTGTTTTCGTGTTACAGAAGAAAACATAGTCTTTCTACGGGTAGTGGGCTCAACACCTTCGAAGACAGGTAAAACACGTAGACAAGGGATAAAAGCAGAAAAATAGAAATCTTACCAGCGATCGCTACTTTATTTCATGCAAATGTTTCACCCTATTTTAGGATTTTTCAAGGTCAGGAAAACAAGTGGGACAACTGGCAAGCCATGCGCTTTCTTCCCATTTACTCTTCGAATCACAGAAACACATTTTCTGTGGTCATGGGGGTTGAGAAACTTTTGGATGCGGCTGACACACATACATGTTACAAATGTGGGCAGAAAAAAATGGCAGTAACGTCGGCTTGCAAAACCGCCTTGCAATTGACGGTCTTGTACATTTCAATTTGTTAGTTATTGTTCTCTGTTGTCGGTACAATTGTTTTCCATGTATGGTCCATTCTCAATTACTGTATCCCTGATTTATATAAGTTAGAATGTGTTTTGCTCATACACGAGGATGATGGGAAACTGAAAAGAGAGGCCTTTGTCAAAGAGGATCTTCTGGAGCATATGATGGAGCTGATGCAAAACGACAACAACAAATACAGTAACACCACCACCACCACCACAAACACAACCACCACCAACAACAGAATGATTTTCTTTCACAGCTGCAGAAACATTCCCCACACGGTCACTGCCGTCAGTTTCAGTTTCAAGGAGATGTCAAGGCGTGCGGACTGATCCATAGTCGCTTCACCACATTTGCTTTTGTAAAAAAAAAAAAAAAAAAAAAAAGAAGCGGATGCCTGGCCTACGCGTAAGACCAACGCGCTCACAGATGATGGGGGATATTATGAGGACATTGTTACTTTCTCACCCTGGTTGACAGATAATGGGGGATATTATGAGGACATTGTTACTTTCTCACCCTGGTCGACAGATGATGGGGAATATTATGAGGACATTGTTACTTTCTCACCCTGGTCGACAGATGACGGGGAATATTATGAGGACATTGTTACTTTCTCACCCTGGTCGACAGATGGGGGGAATATTATGAGGACATTGTTACTTTCTCACCCTGGTTGACAGATAATGGGGGATATTATGAGGACATTGTTGCTTTCTCACCCTGGTCGACAGATGGGGGGAATATTATGAGGCAATTGTTGCTTTCTCACCCTGGTCGACAGATGGGGGGAATATTATGAGGACATTGTTACTTTCTCACCCTGGTCGACAGATGACGGGGAATATTATGAGGACATTGTTACTTTCTCACCCTGGTCGACAGATAATGGGGGATATTATGAGGAAATTGTTACTTTCTCACCCTGGTCGACAGATAATGGGGGATATTATGAGGACATTGTTGCTTTCTCACCCTGGTCGACAGATAATGGGGGATATTATGAGGACATTGTTACTTTCTCACCCTGGTCGACAGATAATGGGGGATATTATGAGGACATTGTTGCTTTCTCACCCTGGTCGACAGATGACGGGGAATATTATGAGGACATTGTTACTTTCTCACCCTGTTCGACAGATGGGGGGGTATATTATGAGGACATTGTTACTTTCTCACGCTGGTCGACAGATGGGGGGGAATATTATGAGGACATTGTTACTTTCTCACGCTGGTCGACAGATGACGGGGAATATTATGAGGACATTGTTACTTTCTCACCCTGTTCGACAGATAATGGGGGATATTATGAGGACATTGTTACTTTCTCACCCTGGTCGACAGATGATGGGGAATATTATGAGGACATTGTTACTTTCTCACCCTGAGTTGATAGGACCCGAGGACTTGTTGGCCTGGTTGGAGAGTCAGATCTTGGAAGTGCATACTTGCATGGATGCTGCAATGCTGACACTGAATCATCAGATGGTGAAGCGTTCTTGTGGTCAGCATAGCTTTGATGATTAGCAAAATACCCTCTGACCCCTCACCCCACCTCCCCCTGCCCCTCGCGCGCCCCCCACACCCCAAGAAAAAGAAAAAAAAGAGAAAGAAAAGATCACACCCTAATCTCAACATTCGATTACATGTTGATTTATAAGAACACGCAGTAAACAGTGTGGATCTTTCAGTTTAGGCAAGTTGATTTTACTTCCCAATTTTAGTACGGAAATGGAAATTGAAGAGAGAAATCAAATCATGTTGCTTATAGACTAGCCGACCACGATGGGTCTTTCCAAGGCTTCTTCACTATCTATTAAGACTTACGTATTTCTTCCAATTGTCTGTGCTTATATTGGTGCTGTTGTTCTTCTTCGCCTTTTCACAGTGTCATTCCAGCACGTCTGATAAATGACACTTTCCTCCTGGAGTCCTGTCTGGAGCCATGGAGCTTGGTGTGCAGCAGGGTTGGTGTCGTCCTCTCCAAGTCCTGTCTGGAGCCATGGAGCTTGGTGTGCAGCAGGGTTGGTGTCGTCCTCTCCAAGTCCTGTCTGGAGCCATGGAGCTTGGTGCAGTAGGGTTGGTGTCGTCCTCTCCTAGTCCTGTCTGGAGCTATGGAGCTTGGTGTGCAGCAGGGTTGGTGTCGGCCATATGGTGGTGTCTGTGAATGTTTTTATTCAAATGTGATGACAATGACGTTCAATTATGCCGATATAATAAACGAAAGTGTTTAACAGACCCCCCACCCCCCCCCCCCCAACCCCCACCTCCCCTAGTTTCCATGG
>NC_134899.1:7941610-7944110 GCF_041734735.1 Babylonia areolata
CGAAAAGAACAACTCTGTGCCGTTCCGGGCGACAGCACGCAGATTTACACTCCGTGTGACAACCCTTCACACAGAAATCGTTATCGAGCTGGTTCTGTTGCTTACTCGACACGGAGGAAAGCATGTAGCGACGCGCAGAAAAGGTAGTTTATGCAGCTGTTTGGTTTTGGTGCTGACAGGACGAGCGAGCGAGCGAGCGAGAGAGAGAGAGAGAGAGAGAGAGAGAGAGGGGAATGTCTTTCCCTAGAACACACAAAGCAGTGTAGCACTGCAGCGCTATCAGAGTATTATTATTTTTTTGTTGTTGCATTCAGGAAGCTGTTGAGGGAAACTGATCCAGACACAAAGACGTCCTCACTGAAATTAGCTGGGAAACTTAAGAGAGGGTGGATTGAAGTGAAATGAACGAACAAAACAGCCGTAACAACATCTCGCGTGTCAGTGAGAGGTTAACAAGAGGTCGGCTTTCCTCCTTATAGAGAACTGGACCCCGGTCTTTTGAAATGCCATTAATTTCAACGATAATTTGTTCAGACAAAATGTGAAGCTTGTCCAAGTGTCAGGTTGTCCTCTTCACAAAAAAAGAACGCAAGCGGTAAGACAATGCACCAGCAATCGATTTGTCTCGCTTGTGATTATCTCGGAAACAGCTAATAATAGTCTTCGTATGTTCGTTTCAAAAATGCAAAGAGGAAGTTGCTAATACTGGACAGTTCACTCTTGTTCACTGTCACTGTTAACGTATATATTGGCGCTATGGACAGTTCATCTCTTCCATGTCCGACTCAATGCTGATGTGTATCGTGTGCAAAGACAGCGATGAAGAGAGAAGAAGGCGCCAGAGCAGCTGACCACGTGGTGCTGTGGGTTGCCCTTCTGTGTCTGCTGGGTCAGTGCGTTCCGTACGTCGTCTGTTCCAAACTGGATACCGTGGTTCAAGTCCCTGGTGACAGAACCACCAAGCGTCCCTCCTCTAAAACAACCACTCTCCGCGAGGAAAGATCAACCAGGGTTAGGATTTACACGTCCAAACCCACACTGTCAACGAAAATTTCTGATAATAAACTTAACCTGTCGAAAACGAGCCCCAGAACGTCTAGCAGCATGGACAGGCTTGCGGCAACGACCGAAAGGCTGATGGATGTTTCAGACTCCGATCTGAGAGTGTTGGGCACCAGTAAGCCTCGCCATCCTCGCTCCACCATGGCCGGGAGGACGAGCAAGGTGTTCGTGGATTCTACCTTCTCCGACTATGCGCTTTTGTGGATTACGAAACCAGACTCCAGAGTTAGGACACTTGAGGAGAGGCAGGAGGGGGAGAGGAAAGTGGAAGGGGACAGCGGCGGTGGTGGTGGAGGTAGTGGTGGTACTGTCGTCAACCCCGCTTACACCTGGACTCCAGCTTTCTCCCCCAGCTCCAGACTGTCGGGGACTAACACAGTGGCCAGGGATGACTCCTCTGTGGGACTGTTCCCCACCCGCTCCCCCCGCTGGAGAACCAATCCTTCCTGTTGTGTCAGTGAGTCTCTTCCGCAGGATGTGTCTGAGGTATCTCAAGTGTCTCAGGTGTCTGAGGTATCTCAAGTGTCTCAGGTGTCCCCAGTTGGGGAGGGGACCACCACCTCGCAGACTGTGTTCAAGAAAAGCCGGATTCCCGAGGACAAGATTCTGTACATCGGCGGGATATTTGAGCTGTCACAGAACTCGCACGCGGAGAGCGCGAGATCGGAACTGGACGCTGCCTTTCTGGCCATCCGCCACGTGAATGACAAGGGCGTGGTGCCGGGATATACTCTGCAGCTCGTCTTCAACGACTCCAAGGTAAGAGTCGTGATGGATGTAGTGCTGTGCCGTACCGTATCGTGTTTTGTATTGCATTGTATTGTTCTATCGTATCGTATCGTGTTGTTTTGTGTTGCATTGTAATGTTGTATCGTATCATAATGAGTTGTATTGTCTTGCATTGAATTATGTTGCACTTCAATTACACAAAAAAAACACACAACTGCTGCCCCCTCCATCAGAAAGTTTAGTGAGTCACGTGTTGTTGGCCGCTCTGTTGAAGGTGGTCGTTATTGTTAACATGTTTAGCTGTGAGTTTGAACGAAAAGTAGTCTGCTTGGCAAGTGGTCGTTATTGTTAACAGGTTTAGCTGTGAGTTTGAACGAGAAGCAGTCTGCTTGGAAAGTGGTCGGTATTGTTAACATGTTTAGCTGTGTGTTTGAACGAGAAGCAGTCTGCTTGGTACGTGGTCGTTATTGTTAACAGGTTTAGCTGTGAGTTTGAACGAAAAGTAGTCTGCTTGGCAAGTGGTCGTTATTGTTAACATGTTTCGCTGTGAGTTTGAACGAAAAGTAGTCTGCTTGGCAAGTGGTCGTTATTGTTAACATGTTTCGCTGTGAGTTTGAACGAGAAATAGTCTGCTTGGTACGTGGTCGGTATTGTTGACATGTTTAGCTGTGAGTTTGAACGAAAAGTAGTCAGCTTGGCAAGTGGTCGT
>NC_134899.1:7946610-7964110 GCF_041734735.1 Babylonia areolata
ATGCCCATTATAATTCCCCTACCTCATTCCCCTGCCCACTCACTCACACACACACACACACACACACACACACACACACACACACACACCCCCTGAAAACCCTCTTGCCCATCTTCCATCAAAAGTAAGGTTGTGAGTGAATCAAACGCATTTTGACCCTGTTAGGCTTTACAGATTTAACTTTAAGTGCAAAATATAACTTTGTTAAGGTAAATCTGACCATCCTCGATACTTTTTTACGAGGGAACCCTTTGCCATAGAAGTAGAAACAAAATTAAAACAGTCTCATTATGGGTTTAAAATAGGTCAACCTGCGTTGTGCAGGGCCTCTTGTCAAGGCTGAAAGGGTGACTTGGAAATTTTAGTATTAACATAAGGTTTGTGTAAGCATTGAGAAATTGAAAAAATGTAGATGTCTATTGTTTTTCCACAAATTACTATAGTTTGATGGTTTAATATCTGCATGAACCATTGCATTATTTTAAACCGAGTTAATTCTTAAAATGAAACTGTTAGATGTTTTGCTAAAGGATCTACAGAAATTCTTTAGATGAGTTTTTGAAGAATGTTCTGCTGATTCCAATTAATGGAGAGTATAGTCTTAAACGAAATGGTAACATTGTAGATTCATTGAATTATTGTTCGATCGTTTTATGGATGTGTTGAAGTGAATGAACTCGATGAATTCGGACGCTTGCTACAGAACTGGTTGTTTTATACAAAATTGTAATAATATCTCGTTCAGTTAAGATTTGATTTTGAGAGCCAGTCCCTTTATTTTAACCTCCGCTAGTATGGTTTTTAACCCCAAGGCAATATAAAAAAAAGGTTACCCATCGACTTGCAAACAATTCACAGTTAAAAACTGTGACAACCGTGGTAAAGAACTCTTTATGTTAACTCGGATTACAAAAGGGCTCCCAATATATAATTCATCCATCTGTGAAACACGAGGTAATGTTGAAGTGTATTAATTGTACTTTCCCGCAGACAAATTAATGAGTGGACTTCCTCTTTTTATTTCAGACATTAAAAAAATTATTTATGGTTGTAGTCACAAGGACTGAAAAAATGCGGATTTTCGCATTGGATGAGCAACTGCAACTCCAAGACTGTTGTAAATCGGGAAAGTACTGGTAAACCTTGAGACTCGTGAGTTCTCCAGTCAGGACACCGAAGGAACAGCTCTACCTTACTGTAGTTCAGCACAAATTTTCCTGGAATATCAAATCTGTATCGATTGAAGAAACAAGTCTCAAATGGAATCAATACTTCACTTATGGATCAATTGAAGCAGGAAGAGTTGCTCCCTAAGAATATGGGGAACATTCGCTTTCAGATATTGCACAATTTAAAACAGGAATTACCTAAAGAACTGTATACACGGAGTCTTCCTCCTGTCCCAAATTTTATATGCTGCCAAAAAGTTATAATGGAGAGTAACCCCAGTTTCACTGGTATGGAGATATGATAGTGTATACCTGTATTTAATAAGCAGGCCCTACCTTCAATTCATCCCACTAGTAAATATGCGAAACAGTCTTTGGCAGGACTAGGTGGAAAACCACTTGTTCAATTCCCAAAGTTTCGATCGATCTGAAAATTTTAAAAATTTTTTTGATTTGAATTTTTGAAACTTACCTTCTTCGACTTGATTCATAAGCACAATGCACTAGGGTTTATATTTCCCTAAAAAAGAGTGGGTATCCCGGAACAAATTTACACCTGATCGGAATAGACAATCTCCCAGCCATAAGAAACTAAAATTTTCGACCTCCAACCCACTTTTTTTCAAATTAGATGGCAAACAAAGAACAGGTCATGATTCAAAGCAAAGTTGCACCGGGAGTACCCGAACCTTCTAACATGGAACTTTAAGCTGCGCAGCTCAGTAATCACCTACCTCTTTAAACCCCTAGAAAGTAAAAATTCCATCTCCAAAAGAAGATCTATCAGTGTCATGCCAGCTTCCCTGGGATTCCAGTGGCTAACTGGGGCCCAGTTTAGTTTCCCGTTTGTGAATGTCTGTGGTTGATTCTTCTCAAAGGATAGTTCCACAAGAAAATCTAATAAGAAGGATGTCGATCATTACGTTTGGACACCGCCCTTCCCTGACTTAACACAAGGCCTTTAAGGGTCCCCTGCGTAGTCGCCCTAAGAAGATGCCTGATATTTTTCCATTTGAGGGCAGCAACTTAATGGCTTCTCTGCACATGGCTCAATTCTGTTTTCCACAGTTCGTAGTCCTTTCACTTCCATATTTTAGACAAAACCTGGAGATTTAGAAGTTAAGACACCCATGCTTATTCTAAGTGCTGAGGCAGTTGCGTTGCCCTTTCCTTGGTTATCATTGTGTGGACATCTTGTTCCAGCACTTGATACTAAAGCATAGCCCTGTTTATACTTTTTGGTTCTGTCCCTTTGACGCATTTTCGATACAGCCAGTTTGCCTGTTTTCTTTGCAAACCAACATCACACACATAACAATAGCAATTTTACAAGCCCATTTTATGTACAACATTATTATATAATACATACAACATCTTGTAATCCCTATCAGGTTATTTGTATAGAAGATATATTGAACGGATATAAATACTTCTTGGTTTGTCAAAGTTTTGGCTGAATCTCAGCAGTTACCCTTTACCCCAAAACTCAGAAACTTTTTTTCAATGTTTGTTGTTACAATGTCTTTCCCTTCGTTACATGTCCATTTAACCTTATATTGATCGCATGGTCAAGTGTTTAGCTTCGAACTTTCATGTGAAATTAAACAAAAAAGCCTGTGGATTGGACGTCAATTAAACATAATAATAAAATAATAGTTACTCTACCTCAGCGCTGTCTTGTGTGAGAAATTCAGCCTTCACCATCTCTCACGCACAGACTTAAAACGAGAAAATAAAGACAAGGATGCTGGCAGGGTCAGGAGGCATTTGGATGGTGGGTTTTAGCCAACTTGAAACTCTGTCACCAAAACTTGTGGATAGAGCAAAAGGCCTAATCCTGCAATACCAGGGTATCTTTTCAGCGGATGAATGTGACATTGGTTTCACAGGGCGAGTGAAGCACAGGATTGAAGTCAGCAACCCAGAGCCCTTCAAGAAGAGGCATCATCGTATTCCTCCTTCCATGTACGACGAAGTGAAGACTCATCTTCAACAACTACTGACCGCAGGAATCATCAGAAGGTCATACAGTCCATGGTCTTCACCTATTGTTCTTGTCCGACGGAAGAATGGTGCACTGAGAATGTGTGTGGATTTCAGAGAATTGAACAGACGCACGGTGAAGGATTCCTACGCTTTACCACGTATTGACGAAATCCTTGACTGCCTCTCAGGTTCCCACTACTTTACTGTCCTGGACATGAAAAGTGGATATTATCAGATAGAAATTGAGGAGTGCCACAAGGAAAGAACTGCATTCACAGCTGGCCCTCTTGGATTCTTTGAGTTCAATAGGCTTGCTATGGGTCTTTGCAACAGCCCGTCAACTTACCAGAGATTGATGGAAGACATCTTTTCAGACTACCATCACAAGATATGTCTGATTTACCTTGATGACCTCATTGTGTTCTCCAAGACCTACGAAGAACACATGGAACGCCTGGAGAAAATCTTCAAAAGAATCAGGGAATCGGGTCTCAAGCTGTCGCCAAAGAAATGCAAGTTCTTTGCAGAAAAGGTTGTGTACATCGGCCACGTTGTTTCAAAGGATGGTATTGAAGCGGACCCATCCAAAGTGGAAGTCATCAGATCCTGGCCTACTCCAAGAACAGCTGAGGACGTCAGAAGATTTTTAGGATTTGCTGGATTTTACCGGAAATTCGTGAAAGGCTTCTCCAGCATCGCCCGGCCACTGACAGACATGATACCAACACCGGTGAAGAAAACACAGAGAAGGAAGGTTCAGACTCAATCTTCGTCTCAGAAACTATTCACATGGGGACCAGAGCAAGAGCAAGCTTTTCAACGCCTGCAGGACATACTCTCTACTCCTCCTGTGTTAGGGTACCCAGACTACTCCAGACCTTTTGAACTTCATACAGATGCTGCTAGTGAAGGCTTGGGGGCAGTTCTATACCAGGAGCAAGATGGATGCAAACGCGCCATCTGCTACGCCAGCCGTGGGCTCAGCAAATCAGAAAGGAATTACCCAGCACACAAACTGGAATTCTTGGCCTTGAAATGGGCTGTCACCGAAAAGTTCAAAGACTACCTTTATGGAGGAAGCTTCACGGTCTTCACGGACAACAATCCCCTTACTTATGTCCTTACGTCAGCGAGACTGGATGCAACAGGACACCGCTGGTTGGCAGCACTGTCAGCGTATAACTTTGACATAAAGTATAAGCCTGGTGCTACGAATGTTGATGCTGATGCTCTCTCGCGTTTACCCAGGAAGTCTGAAATACCGTCAGAAACTGTCAAGCAACTCAGTGGTGCAGTCAATGTCCCTGCATATGCTACATGCTGTTTGTCTGTGGATGTCGCTAACATTCTGGACTCTGGTGACACAGATGTTATGCAAATGACGATGCGAGACTGGAGAAAGGTACAAAGTCAGGATGCGTTTCTGTCCATCTGGTTGCCATTTGTTAGAAACAAACAGAAGCCACGCAAGAACCAAGTTCCAGCTACACCTCCACACTTAGCAATGCTTCGCAAGTTTGACAGCCTGAGTATCAAACAGGGAGTTCTGTGCAGAGTCGTTTGTGTGGATGGAGAGATGAAGCAACAGCTTGTTCTGCCTGCAAACTTTGTAAGCAAAGCGCTGAGTGGCCTACACGACGATATCGGCCATCCAGGACGTGATCGAACTCTGGCACTGGTTAGGGACAGGTTCTTCTGGCCAAACATGAACTCTGATGTTGAGACCTGGGTGAAGAACTGTGAGAGATGTATCAGACGGAAATCCACCATAGACAGAGCCCCGCTGGTTAACATTATCACATACCAGCCACTGGAACTCGTTTGTATTGATTATCTCTCTCTGGAGCAATCATCAGGAGGATATCAACACATACTGGTCATCACTGATCATTTCACTCGGTATGCCCAGGCAATCCCCACCAGAAATCAGACTGCAAAAACTACTGCAGATGCACTGTTTAACTCTTTTATAGTGCACTACGGGTTTCCCAAGAGACTGCACTCTGACCAAGGCGCCAACTTCGAGAGCAAGGTTATTCAAGAACTTTGCAGTGTTGCGGGAATTGAAAAGTCTCGTACAACCAGCTATCATCCTCAAGGAAATGGCATGACCGAAAGGTTCAACAGGACATTGTTGGCGATGCTTGGTACCTTGACGCCAGACAAGAAAGCAAACTGGAAGCAGCATGTTGCGCCGTTGGTTCATGCATACAACTGCATGCACCATGAAAGTACAGGTTTCTCCCCTTACCAGCTGATGTTTGGCAGAGAAGCTAGACTTCCAATAGACATAGCCTTTGGCATTGAAAATACAGAAAAGAATGAACAGACAGTCACCACATATGCCAAGGACCTCAGGGAACGGCTGAAGAAGTCCTATGAAACAGCTGTTGTGACTGCCAGCAAAGCCAGAGACTGCCAGAAAGCATCTTACGACCTGAAGACAAGAGGAGCTGTTCTCGAGTCAGGTGATCGTGTTTTGGTTCGGGTGTTAGCTTTCGAAGGAAAGCATAAACTGTCAGACAGATGGGAAGAAGAAGCGTATATCGTGGAGTCTCAGCCCAACCCTGACGTTCCTGTGTATGTGGTGCATCCAGACAGTGACGAAAAACGTAAACGGACCATGCACAGGAATCATTTGCTTCCAATTGGTCACCTGTCAGTGGATACTGATGAAGCACAGTCCTCTGTCCCAGAAGAACCCAACACAGAGCCCGCAGTCCCAAAACTCCCAGTCCCAAATCCACCAATTCCAAAGCCCAGACTCCCAAATCCAAAGCATGAGAAAGAAATCTCACAATGTCCTGTCCCCAAACCCAGACGAAAGAAGCAGCAGAAGAGAGAAACTGATCAGACGGACCAGATAGAGACACGTTTCAGCCACCCAGAGAACACAACTCCGCATGTATCTACAGCGACAGTAGATACTGACAGTGAAGAGGATCTGGAGTTAGAAGTCTGCATTCAGCAGCGCAAGGATGCGCGTTCAACTCCTGAGTTACCAAGAGTTGATTCTTCCGAGCTGGGAGGAGGTGGCATACCGCAGGAAGTCCAGGACCTCAGACAACACGGTGACGACTGTGGCCTTCAGGAGGAAAGTGTCTCGGGTTCAGGACGAAGCGGCGATAAGGAAGGAAGCAGAGATGGTGTTGTGGATGCTGTTGAAGAGGAAAGCACTGCTCCGCCCCTGAGACGGTCATCTCGTCACAGACGGCCCCCACGCTGGATGACATCTGGGGACTACATCTTGTCACAACAAGACACGGCAGGCTTGGGAATTTCTGGGTGGACATTTACTGAACGGAAATTAACATTTCTCAAACAGCTGATGAAAGAGACAGAAGGAAAATCTTCCAAAAAGATCATTCTTGAGAAACTGATATCACTTGTCTAGGCTGTACAGTTTGTGTTTAGGCTGCATAGTTTTTGTTTGCATTGATTTGAAAAGTTTCGAACTGTGATTTATTCAATAACTGTGAAAAACGGCATTTTTGAAATACTACGTTTTAATCTATATCTTAAGATTCAAATAATTACTGGTCAAGCGCATTTGTAAGTAAATGACGGGACGTCATTTCATTGGCCAGGGGAGGATGTAACAGGGTGAAATTGTCCTCTTTGCCCCGCAGAGAGAGAGAGAGAGAGTGAGTGAGTGAGTGCACGTTTATGACCCGTGTTAGCTTTAGCATGATAACTTCACGTGCAAAATAATAATCATGTAGGGTGGATGTGCTGCATCTTGATATGTTTTTACGAAGTGAGTTCTCCTACCCTTTCCTTGTAGAACCAATATCATCAGTTCTCAGTTAGCTTTAAAAAAGAGAACAGGCAACAGCAGTGTGTGCGGGCCTCTGTCAACCTGATAGGGTGAGTGAAATATATCGTACTTTACAGTAAGCGTTTCTAGCATTGAGAAATTGATACCAAAATGTAAATGCTATTTGTATTTCCTTATTAATATTATTCTATCAGTTTATTTTGAGTTTAGATGTTATGCATTTGAACGGATTTGCAATTATTTTGAATAACCGAGTTAATCTTAACTGAACGTTTTGAAGTTGCTAGGATTTATATAAATATCTTTAAGAAATTAGACAATTTCGAATTGGGAAGCAATTGCTCATTTCAATTAATGGGATAGTTTAGTCTTATCACACGTTTGTAACAATTGTAGATTCATGTGAAATATTTGGTAAAGTGATGTTTGGAGTGAATGAGTGAATGAACGTCGATAGAAATTACTGTACGCTTGCTTACGAGGACTTTGTTGTTTTGTCCACAGGGTAATCAATCATTCATTCATTTATTTATTTCCCGCCTTTCATGAGGACAGTCCCTTGCCCTTTAACCCCCCGCTCTCCTGTTCCCTTTACCCAAGTCCCGATATGTTCCCGTCTTGTCCTGAATAAAGCCTTGACGAAAACTGGTGCTGACGAGGTGAAAGAACCCTGCCCAACCGGCTACATTTACACACACACACACACACACACACACACACACACACACACACATACACACACACACACACTCACACTGTCTCTCACTCTTTCTCAACAAATTAAGGTTTCGTAATGTAATCAAGACGACATATTACATGTTAGGGTCGAACAGTTCCACTAATTAGAATAATGGGAACTTTGCTCTACAAGTAAATCTGACGCTATCACCCAAAACGAAACACTACTTTGGATTAAATAAAACAGAGGGGAACCTCTGCAACAGAAAGGGGATGAAACAAATTAGAAAAAACCGACCAATTGGATGGCTTTTAATTAGGTCAACTGCGGTTTTTGTCAGAGACCAACCATTTTCTTTGCTAGGGTGAAAAACGCTGGACATGACTAATGGAAGATTAAAGGATGTAATCATATCATGAAGGGGTTTGAAATGTAAATGTGTATCTGGACATTCGAGCAAAAAATGTGGGATGTCAAGGGTCTTACCACAAATACATAGTGGTGACGGTTTCAAAAATCTGCATAACCATGCATTAGTTCTTAGCCTGTGTGTCAAGTTTCTTGTGGAAATTGATCCTGGGGGGTTAGTGCCTTTTCTTGCTGGAAGAGAGAGATCCCACCAGAGCTTCTTTTTTGAGTTTTCTAAGAACTGTTTCTGTCTGAAATTCCAGATATATGTTGAGAGAATAGTACAGGCTTCAGAAACAGAAATAGGAATATTGTGATTGATTGAATCTGAATTGTTCGATGCCGCTTCCTTGGCACAAAAATCGGCCATTTCGTTGCCACGAAGATTAGAATGTCCAGGACCCCACCCACAAGAGTGAAATGTCGGAGCCTCGCATAATTAACTGGTGGATTAAATACAAAATTTCGTACATAATATCTGCTCGTTCAGATGAAGATTGATTATTTAAAGCCATCAATGCTGATTTTGAATCAGATAGTATAAGGATTTTTGCAGGCACAAGAGGCATATCACTAAAAAAAAGGGTGAAAGCCATCAGAATTGCAAACAATTCAGCAGTAAAAATTGAACAACCTTTAGTTAAGTGGAATCTCTTTTTAATGTTAAGCTCGGGGATTACAAAAGCGGCTCCAACTTCAGAGTTACTACTAATTGATCCATCTGTGAAAACACGGAGGTAATATTTGAAACGTGTATTAATTAGTTCTTTGGCCCGAGAGGCAATAATGAGTGGACTGTCACTCTTTTTTAATTGTCCATAATTTTATGTAAAAATAATATTTGCTTGCTCAGTCAGCCAAGGCGGATGAAAACAATGCGGAATTTTCGCAATCTGGGAAAGAGGCAGACTGCAACTCTCAAAGACTGACTTAGTAAAATCGAACAAGGACGTGTATACAGCTTTGTTACGAATTTCTCTACAGATGTACGTTTCTTCATCAATTTCAGAGACAACCGAATTTGGAACAGCTCTAGCCCTTACCATGTAGTTACAGGCACATAATTTCTTGTGTTCAGGTAATGGCAAAACACCAGCTTCTTTGTATGTTTTGTCGATTGAAGCCCATCGCGGTAACCCAAGTGCAATCTTAAAAGCTAAGGAATCAATACTTGTCAGTTTATGAAGATCAGAGTTTGAAGCAGTGAAATAGATTTCCTGACCATATGATATAATTGAGCGGACTAGTCCCATTGCAGCATTGATCAGATTATTGCCACAATTTATAACAGGGATTCCAGAAAACACACGTAATAGAGCTATTTTCTTCCTCGCTTTCTCAATAAGGTAGTTTACATGCTTAGTCCAAAAAAGTTTATAATGGAAGATAACACCGAGAAATTTCACCTGTTTATTCGGATATATGATAGTGTCATTTACCTGTATTTTAATAGCATCCCTACCTTCAAATTCAATCAACTTTTTAGTAAATATGACGAAAACAGTCTTTTCAGCAGACAGGAGAAAACCACTTTCTTTCATATATTCCACAATGTTGTCGATGGCATCTTGAAAATGCTTAATAATTTTATTTCGTTTTGATGTATTTTTTGTAATATTACAGTTTACATTCTTCCAGAGAGCTATGTCATCTGCATAAGCTACTAATGTGGCACCATTTGTGTTGATATTTTTCATATCATAAAGCATTAGTGAAAACAGAGTGGGAGAAATCACACTTCCCTGGGGAACACCCATATTGACGGACCTTGATCTGGATAATATACCCCCTAATCTCACCTGGAATGTCCTCTGGGATAAGAATGACTTAAGAAATTTTAGAAATCGACCTCCCAACCCTACTGTATTTGCTTTATGAATCAATTTATAGTGCCACACAGAGTCATAGGCTCTATGAATATCAAAGAAAGTTGCGACCGTGGAGTGACGCTTTGCGAGTGCCTTCTTAACATGAGAAGTTAGATGGACGACATGATCAGTAACACCCCTACCTCTTCTAAAACCAGCCTGGAAAGTAGGTAAAATTCCTTTCTTCTCCAGAAAGTGTTCTAATCTAGTTTTCAAAATTCTCTCAAAAACCTTCCCAAGATGGGGAGTTAACGAAACAGGTCGGTAACTGGAAGGGCTAGATTTAGGTTTTCCTTGTTTGTGAATAGGTACTATGGTTGCTTTCTTCCAATCAGTTGGAAGGATACCAGAATTCCAGCAAATCTGAAAAAAATCTAACACTCTTTTTAAAAAGATATTTGGAAAATGTCTGATCATGTTGTACGATATTGGATCTGAGCCTGTCGCAACTTTCCCTGACTTAACAGCATTGAGAGCACGGTATAGATCCCCCAGCGTTAGGTCTGCATTAATGTAAGATGCACTGCTATCATTCTTATCCATTTCACAGGGGCAGTTCATATCTTCAAACTGTTTCCTTCTCTTTTGCTCATAGGATGGCAAGTATTCTGTCTGACTCATTTTTGCGAATGTATCCGCAAATAACTCGGCTTTCTCTTCCCTAGTTTTATACACAATATCATTTTCATACAAAGGAGGATCAGGAAGATTATAGACACCCTTTATTTGCTTTATTTCTCCTCACAGTTTTGAAGAGGCAGTTGGGTTGCTAGTACAGTCGTTAATCAGATTTGTGTAGTACATCTTTTTGGCAGCAGCCACTGTTTTATTACTAAAACTATTAGCCTGTTTATACTTGTTGTGCAGTTCTGATACTCTTTCTTTGGATTCGATTTTTCGATACCTATGCCAGTTTTTGAAAGCCTCTGTTTTCTTATTCACACACACACACACACACACACACACACACACACACACATATATATATATATATATATATATATATGTATATATATATATATATATATATATATATATACATACATAAAACTTTGAAAATTATATATATATATATATATATATATATATATATATATATATATATATATATATATATTCATCTGCTTTAGTCTTTGTTTGGTTCTGATATATCCTTTCAATGACAGGCTGCTTTTCCTTTATTCCCCGAAAAACATCACTCTGATAACCTATTTTATACTTGTTCTTCTTGTCTACATCATGTCTGTTTTCCGTTCGTTATACACTGTACCAGGTTTTACATTATGATTGCATTCGCATGCTGTCAACGTCGTGTCTGGCTTGAGGAGATTTTTTCTATGTTGAAATTTAAAAAACAATAACTTCAACCCTGTGGTATTTGACGCTGTTGTTGTATTTACAAAGCATAATAATAATAATAATAATAATGATAATAATAATAATGATACTTATATAGCGCTGAATCTTGTGCATAGAGAAATCTAAGCGCTTTCGCACCAGTCATTCTCACGCACGCTTAACTCTAAAACTGGAGAAACTAAAGACAAGGAAGAGGCAGGGAAGGGAGGCTATTTTGGGAATAGGTGGGTTTTAAGGCCAGACTTGAAAGAGCTGAGTGTGGAGACTTGACGAAGCGAAAGAGGAAGTTCATTCCAATTGCAAGGTCCAGAGAAAGAACGGTGGCCAACAGTCGAGAGTTTGAATCTGGGTATGCGTAAGTGGAGTGGATCCGAAGCTGATCGTAGTGAGCGAGATGGAGTGTAGAGGTGAAGGCAGCCACAGAGATAGGAAGGGGCTGATTTGTGAATACATCTGTAGCATAGAGTGCTGATCCACTCACCCCTGTTTTGTTCTGAACGTATTCTTGTCTCGTCTACTTTGTCTCGTCGCGTTTTCTTTTCCAGTGCATGTACTTCTGCAGAATTCATTCATTCCGTGTTGTCAAGTACCCAGTTCTGGTTTCGTCTAATTTCTCTGTCAGGCAGCTAACTGGGTAGCAGAGAGTGTCAGGCGATGGAACCTTGTCGATCTGAACGCCGCACGCTAAGTAAATGATGTGAGGTCTGGCATACTGTTTAGGCTGAAAGGAGAGACCTCACCAGGATCTAAGTCACCAGAAAACATTATTCTACTCACTCACGCAAGCAAACAAACTAGGAATGAATACAAGCTATTCGCTCATTTAACCTGCTCCAGACTCCCACTACGTCCGTCTCGTTTCCTCGACTTACATCTCCTCCTCCCGTTTTCATGTACAGGTTCTACGAAACTGGGTGTTAAGGGGAGGAGAGGGAGTTACTTAGTTGGTTAGTTAGATAGATAGATAGATAGAAAGATATACATACACAAACAGTGTTGTTTCCATGTACAGGTTCTACGAAACTGGGTGTTAAGGGGAGAAGGAGAGGGAGTTACTTAGTTAGTTAGATAGATAGATAGTAAGAAAGATATACATACACAAACAGTGTTGTTTCCATGTACAGGTTCTACGAAACTGGGTGTTAAGGGGAGAAGGAGAGGGAGTTACTTAGTTAGATAGATAGATAGATAGTAAGAAAGATATACATACACAAACAGTGTTGGCCGAGAGGTAACGCGTAGGAAGCGAGAGAATCTGAGCGCACTGGTTCAAATCACACCGGCAGTCGCCAGTATTTTCTCCCCCTCCACTGGACCTTGGGTGGTGGTCTGGACGCTAGTCATTCGGATGATACGATAAACCGAGGTCCCGTGTGCAGAATACATTTAACGCACGTAAAAGAAGCCACGGCAACAAAAAGGTTGTCTCTGACAAAATTATGTAGAAAAATCCCCTTGGATAGTAAAACAAATAAAACTGCAAGCAGAAAAAAACACACAAAAAGGGTGACGCTGTCAGTGTAACAACGCACTCTCCCTACTGGGGAGAGCAGCCCGAATTTCACACAGAGGAATCTATTGGGACAAAAAGAGTAATACAAATACAAATACACAGATATCGTTTATTCACACATCATGTTGTGTGATCTATTTGATACGCGTTCGATTGGAGTGTGTGATCAAGATAAAACTTCAGTTGTCAAATTGCAACCCCCACCCCCTGGGAGCACCCAACCTATGGAAACTAAGCCAGACTAATGGGAGAGTGGTGGCCTTGTGGTAGCACGTCCGTCTTTAGGAAGCGAGAGAATCTCAGCGCACGGAATCGAAGCCTTCACTCGTATTTTCTCTCCCTCCACTAGACCTTTAATGGTGGTATGTTTACTAGTCATTCGGATGAGGCGATACACTTATGGCAAAAATCCACTTCGACAAGAAAACAAATACACTTGCAACCAGAAAGAAATGGGTGGCGCTGCGTTGTGGCGACGCACTTTTCCCCAGAGCATCCGGATTTCACACAGAGAAATCTGTTGTGAATAATACAATACAATAATCATGCCCCCCCCCCTCCCCTCACCCATCAGTGCCAGAACTGAACACCGAACAAAGCCCTGGAGAGAGAGCTCACAACATGAAATGAGATGTCTTCTGTCGGACAGTTGGCAAATCCAGGATGGACCGGGTCAGAAACAATGACGTCAGACGGTTGGTCGGTGCTACCCCTATTAACCAGTACACAGCGCGTCAACGCATGAAATAGTTTAGCCACCTGACAAGAATGCCAGTCAACCGGCCAGCACGTGCAAGCCTACAACACAAGGCACTCAGGCTTCGGAGGCAGAGGATGACCACACCGGCAATGGACTGACGGCCTTTCGGACACACTCCCCGCCCACATCGTGACACCCCTCCACGCCTTCAGTCTTGCCGCAGATCGTCAACTTCATCTCCCCGCACACCTTCCTACAAGAAGTGGGTAGACAAAAGACAAGAAAGAAAGAAAGGAAAAAGAAGAAAAAGAAATATCAGGATTCAGCGTTCAAAACCCAGACAGCGTAAGCCAATGTGTGTTGGGAACCAGTATCACAGTCAGTATCGTCTGAGAATAAAGAAAGTGGGTCACTCTTAGCTTCCTGTTTGATACCCCACGAAGTATGAAATACAGTCTGGGTCGTTGACAAAGTTTGTTTTACTTTCTGATGTTTTGACCTTTATATCTTGGCATAATGTTATACCATGAAACACACCATGTATGGTAAAACTCTACGAGAATTGGCTGTTAAAGATCCACCAATGTGAACACCCAGCAAGGAAAGTTACAAACGAACACCTCAGCAAGAATCTCTGGGTTGGACTGGATGTAAGTACGTCCATACTGGATGGGAAAAGGAACATGTCAAATATTAGACACGTCCCAGAATAATGACGTCACTTTCAACCAATCAGTTGCCATGGTGATGGACTAGGTTTCAAGACTTTTTGCACGACAGTCGATTAGTCACTTTCACTCCCAGCGCATGGCAGCAGAACAGAGCTGGCAGACCACACCATGTTGTCTGGAACCTCTTCTTCCCCCCCCCCCCCCCTCTCCCCCCTCCAACCCTCCTGCCATAGTCATTAGTGGCAGGAAGAAAGGAGCAAGGAAGGAAAGACGTTGAAACCAGAAAACACAGAAAACACACAATGCCAAATCGGTGACCTAACGGTGAGGCGTCGGGAGGCGTGTGTCCATGGGTTCCAGTCCCACATATAGACAGGGATTCCCCCCCCCCACACCCCTTCACTAGACCTTGAGTGATGGTCTGGATCCTGGTCTTTCAGGCCAGACGATAAACCGAGATCGTGCGTGTGCAGCATTCACTTGGTGCAGGTGAAATAACCCACTGCATCAAAAGGATTGTCGCTGCTACAATTATATAGAACATCGTAAAACACAAACACTTGCAATAGAAGAAGAAGAATATGTCTTTATTACCAAGTGTACCGGGGTCACAAGGAATATAAGGGTACGCGCTGCACGCTGGCAACGTGATCTCCGTGGAAAATCAGTTCAAAATTCACACAGAGAAATCAGTAATGACACAAATAGTAACACACTACAAAACGATACGATACGACACAATGAAATGGACCAGCGACAGCTTTTATTACGCAAAGTTCACCTGTACTGACAAATTTCCACAGATGCTACTACTACTACTACTACTACTAGCTATAACGCAAAGTTCACCTGTCCTGACAAATTTCCACAGCTGCTACTACTGCTTCTACTACTACTAGCTATAACGCAAAGTTCACCTGTCCTGACAAATTTCCACAGATGCTGCTACTACTACTAGCTATAACGCAAAGTTCACCTGTCCTGACGAATTTCCACAGCTACTACTACTACTACTAATGCTACTACTACTACTAATTTGATTGAAATGGCGCTTTCCATGCAAAACGTGTGATATTGCACACCACAATATAAAAACCACTGTGTAAAACATGCATTTAAACATTAACACGACAACTTACCAGCATCACCCTGAACAGACATAGAACCAAAGTTTCAAACACTACTTTGCGTACGAACACACACACACACACAAAACATCACACATATTAGTCATCATACAGAACATTCATCTCAATACCTAAATAATGGTGTATAAATCTGCCTAAATGATGGACAGATACGGACATACGGATAGATTCTTATTCTGTTCTCTCTCTCTCTCTCTCTCTCTCTCTCTCTGTCTGTCTGTCTGTCTCTCTTCCTTTCTTAGTCCCCTCCCCCTTGCCCACCCCCCTCCCCTCCACCTCAACCGCCCCCCTTTTTATTCGAATATACAGAAATGTCGATTTCTAATTTATAATAACAATCATCATTATGATAGAAATGATAATAATCCAAATGATAGAATAATATCATTTACTTTCAGTCTAATATCATCATCTTATATGAACAGACTATAAATAAATAAACGAACGAAACGAACGGATAGATTCTTACATGACAGGCAGACTGGCAGACAGGCATGACAGGCAGGCTGACGGACAGACAGACAGACAGACATGCAGACAGGCAGGCATTCATGAACATCTGTTCTTAATGTCCAGAGCGCCAGAACCGATCCACCTGACGTTAGTTTGATTTGATCTATCTTTCTAAGAAGATGTGCACTACGGTATTTTCGTTCCGACACTAATAGTTGCTGCTCTCAACTCTATGCCGATGCTAGGTATAATGTCTATTATATGTTATAAAACTGCACTGTTACACATGATGAAAATGTGTCCACCTTGACCAAATTGATAGAACAATATATTATAAGTATAATGATTTATGATGACGATGTTATTGTTAATGTACACTGTATTCATTTTTTTTTCTTTCTTTGTTTTTTCCCCCTTTCTTTTCCATCTACTCTGAATTGTTATAATGAATTCATATACAAAATAAAACGGTGGTCGACCCAAGAAAGTCCGGGGGAAAAAAATGCTGCTCTCGTTGAAACCATAGCTTTTTGCTCAGTCTGTAAACCGATTGTCTATAATTTTCTTATTATTTCCAGAATACAATTGACTTTCCTCCTGGACAATCATTATGGAATTTAGTGTAAACAAAACAGAAACAAAACAAACGCCCATGCCCCACAAACATTTTTTCCCCTTTCAACGCGTACTATCGTTCCGAATTCGGTGTATCGGGAAGGGTCATGAAAATCAATTCCTCCCACGTCCCAGGCCATTGGCTGCCTCGTCTCTCCAAGAGGTCTGAAGGACTGTGGTGTACAAAGCGACGCTTGTGTGTTTCCTTGCCCAGTACATTTGCGTACAAAGTACTGATTATGTTTTCTTCTTGTGTGTCCAGGGTGATGATGATTGTGTTGCCTTGCCCCGGTGTGCCAGGCTAAAATTACCCCCCCCCCCCCCCACACCCCATGTGGAGTTTTGTCCTGGGGTCATTCTGGGCCAGTCACCAATGAATGAATGACTTCCGCTGCCAGTTGTATAGCTGGTTAAGATCGACCAACCGACCCCCCTAACTGAAAATTACCCCCCTTTCTACGGGTTCAATTAAACTATTGTAAACATTCCCTCGTTTAGAGGAAAACGAAGCTACCCTATGTGAGGGAAAATGTATCAATAGAAGAAACAACTAATGCCTTAAGGAATCTAAAGAATGGATCAGTACCCGGAAGCGATGGGATCACAGTAGAATTCTCAAAATTCTTTTGGAACAAAACAGGTAAGACAGTTACTTACTCATTCATGGACTCATTTCACACAGGAGAACTTGTATATACTCAGAAACAAAGAATATCTGCTCCACAAAGGTAAAGACCTAGACAGAGACAAACTAATCAACTGGAGACCTATAACACTGACTAACTCCGACTATAAGATATTAGCAAAAGTATTAGCAGAGAGACTTAGCAAAGTAATAGATAAACTAGTAAACAATGACCCGGTAGGATTTATTAGAGGCAGAAACATTGCTACAGTTATAAGAACAATAGACGATGTTATCAATTACTTAGATAAAACAAATAAAGCTGGATATTTACTTGCAATCAACTTCTCCAAAGCCTTCGATTCCATCTTTAGAAAATTTATGCTTCACGTGTTTGATGTATATGGCTTCGGTGCCGACTTTAGAAAATGGGTTTATGTTTTGAATAACGGGAGCTCAAGCTCTGTTAACCACCGTCGAATGGAAATCCGAGCCCTTCGATGTTTTTTGTGGGATCAGACAAGGTTG
>NC_134899.1:7976610-7979110 GCF_041734735.1 Babylonia areolata
TGTTGTTAGATGGGCAGAATTGCAACAACAACAACAACAAAAAGCCTGTGCTATGCCGAATTCTGTACCCATTAAAGATTCAATCAATCAATCGATCAATCAATCAGTCAATCAGTTAGTCAATCAATCAATCTCCTCCTTTTTTTCTTCTTCGTTTCTTTAGCTGCAACTCTCACCTTCATTCGTATGTACGAGTGAACTTTTTACGTGATGACTGTTTTACCTCGCCATGGAGACAGCCATGGAGGGTGTGCATGCTTGGTATGCGCGAATTGCTTTCACAACCCGCCGTACGCTGAAATAGAATAGAATAGAATAGAATATGTCTTTATTACCAAGTGTACCGGGGTCACAAGGAATATTGGGGCGGCGGTGGGGGAGGGGGGGGGTAGTACATAACAATGTACGAACACAAATCGAAAATGATACACAAACACAGATACAGTAGAAATTAGGATACGTACAAGTGCATATCAATATAAAAACTTGTGCATACTCACACATGCACGCACTGCACACACACACACACACACACACACACACACACACACACACACACACACACACACACACACACACACACACGTTTGAACAGAAGTCGCATATTACATGTGGATCGAAAAAAAAAGGATAACAAATGGATTACAGGATCTCCATTGAAATCTATCATTTATTTGGTCTTCTGCATCGCGTATACACACGAAGAGGTTCAGGCACAAGCAAGTTCTGCACATTATGTTCCCCTGAAAGATGGGAAAATCTCCACCTCTCATCCCACCAGGTGTGCCCAGAACGGGGATCGAACACAGGACACTGGGACAACCCGGGTCGAGAATCCAGTGATGTAACCATTCGGCTACAGCATTGATTGATTGATTGATATGGATACGTACATAGCGCGGAGACCAAGCTCTAAGCGCTTTACAAACACGGGGTCATTTACATAACAGGCTGCCTACCTGGGTAGAGCCGACTGGCGGCTGCAAGTGGGCAATCACCATTCGTTTCCTGAGTCATTCAGTCAGATTTCAGGCACGCACATATACACACTCAGACAAATGTAACATTTTAACATTTTACGTTATGACCGTTTTATTTATTCACCCCGCCATGTAGTTAGCCATACTTCGTTTTCGGGGGTGTGCATGCTGGGTATGTTCTTGTTTCCATAACCCACCAAACGCTGACATGGATTACAGGATCTTTAACGTGCGTATTTGATCTTCTGCGTGCGTATACATACGAAGCAGGTTCAGGCATTGGTAGGTCTGCACATATGTTGACCTGGGAGATCGGAAAAAATCTCCACCCTTTTCGCAACAGGCGCCACCGAAATTCGAACCCGGGACCCTCAGATTGAAAGTACAATGCTTTAACCATTCGGCTATTGCGCCCGTCACGTGTTTTCATAAACAGTTCAAGTAAATCAAAAGCGAAATTTTGTCATTATTCATAGACGCACAAACGGGTCTTTGCTGTTTCCTCCCCTCCCCCCCTCCCCCCCCCCCTCCAACCCCCACACATGAAAGAAAACTATGACACTGTTCGCTGAAGAGTTCTCTGATTAAATTTTCACCAAACATCACTTTGTCGCCTTCATATTCTCGCTTCCACTCACCTGCTAGAAAGTTCACGTGCCATTGTGTTGACAGAGTCAGTTTTACCATTTGGCTTTTAAGATTGACCTTTCGTTTGTCAAAGGCAAAATTTGCTGGATTATATTTCTGTTTGCAACATTTCTAAATTTTGCCCTAACCTTTAAGCGAATTATTTTTTTCTCTCCTACACAGAAACTGATAGGTTTAAGGAAGAATTATGTGGGGTGTATACCAGGCCATTTGAAAGGTCGTTTATACTGGCTAATGGATACTCCTATAAAGTGACTTGCGACACAATGTTGGTCAAGTCGTCAACTTAAGGTGATTCCTTCAAGAGTGGGTGGGGAGAGAAAGAGAGAGAGAGAGAGAGAGAGAGAGAGAGAGAGAGAGAGAGAGAGACAGACAGACAGACAGACAGACAGACAGACAGACATACAAACAGACAGACAGACAGATACAGAGACATATACGGAGACAGATTCTGAGACAGATACAGAGACAGAGACAGAGAGAGACAGACAGACAGACAGACAGATACAGAGAGAGATACAGAGACAGAGAGAGCCAGACAGACAGAGACAGACAGACAGACAGGGACGGAGACAGACAGACAAACACAGAGAGACAGAGACAGAGAGAGACAGACAGACAGAGACAGAGTCAGGTAGAGACAGAGACAAAGAGAGACAAAGTCAGGCAGAGACAGAGAGAGACAGAGTTGCAGACACATATTTTATATTATTAACGCCACGACCCCTTAAAAGACGGCGTCCATGAACATGACAGAAACGTAATCAAATAGTTATGTTACACGAATGACTAAAAACAAGCTAAAACGGAATGAGGATAAAACTGAAATCATAATTATCACCCCAACAAAGACTTTGCCACTCAGTCTCTCT
>NC_134899.1:7989110-7994110 GCF_041734735.1 Babylonia areolata
AAGAGAAGGAGTGAGGAAGAGAGAGGGAAGAGAAGGAGTGAGGAAGAGAGAGGGAAGAGAAGGAGTGAGGAAGAGAGAGGGAAGAGGAAAGAGGAGTGAGGAAGAGAGAGGGAAGAGAAGGAGTGAGGAAGAGAGAGGGAAGAGGAAAGAGGAGTGAGGAAGAGAGAGGGAAGAGAAGGAGTGAGGAAGAGAGAGGGAAGAGAAGGAGTGAGGAAGAGAGAGGGAAGAGGAAAGAGAAGGAGTGAGGAAGAGAGAGGAAGAGAGGGAGTGAGGAAGAGGGAATGAGGAAGAGAGAGAAGAGGAAAGAGGAGTGAGGAAGAGAGAGGGAAGAGAAGGAGTGAGGAAGAGAGAGGGAAGAGAAGGAGTGAGGAAGAGAGAGGGAAGAGGAAAGAGAAGGAGTGATTCGAACCAGCGCGCTCAGATTCTCTTGCTTCTTAGGCGGACGCGTTACCTCCAGACCATTGCTCCATGATAATCCAATATACATACATACACATATGGACATAGAGATATGGAGAGAGAGAGAGAGAGAGAGAGAGAGAGAGAGAGAGAGAGAGAGAGAGAGAGAGAGAGAGAGATACGGAGGACGGTGTGTGCCAAAGAAAGGTAATTATCCCGACAAACTAATTGATTTATCGGGCCGACAGCTTCTGTCTCTGGCAGCGCAGGGAGGGAGGGAGGGATAGAAGGAAGGAGGGAGGGAGAAGACGACTTCACAATGGGGAGAACAAAAAGCGGGTGACACCACTGGGCAGAAGTGATCTCCTCTTGTACTCTTGCATACAATACGACGGTACAGTACAGCACAGCGTCTGACAGTGTAGCGTGGCACAGTACAGTAGAGCGCATTGCAGCACAGTGCAGCTGAGTGCAGTGCAGTGTAGTGATGTATACAGTACAGTATAGTATGGTGCAGTGCAGTGCACCCCACCCTACCACACCAGACCAGACCAGACTACACCACGCCACAATACACGACACGACACGACACGACACGACACGACACACCACACAAAACAACGCACATGACACGACACACCACACACCACAACACACCACACCACACCACATCACGACACGACACAACACAATACCATACCACAACACGACACAAGACACACCACACCACACCACGACTCGACACGACACGACACACCACACCACACCACATCACGACACGACACAACACAACACGGCACAATACCACACCACACCACATCACACCACACCACGACACGACACGACACGACACGACACGACACGGCACGACACGACACGACACGACACACCACACCACACCACACCACGACACGACACGACACGACACACCACACCACACCACACCACACCACACCACACCACACCACGACACGACACGACACGACACGACACGACACGACACGGCACAATACCAGACCACACCACACCACGACACGACACGACACGAGACACACCACACCACACCACGACACGACACGACACGACACGGCACAATACCACACCACACCACACAACACCACGACACGACACCACACGACACGAGACACACCACCACGACACGACACGACACGACACACAACACCACGACACGACACAATACGACACACAACACCACGACACGACACAATACGACACACAACACCACGACACGACACGACACGACACGACACGACACGAGACACACCACGCCACACAACACCACGACACGACACGACACGACACGACACGACACACAACACCACGACACGACACGACACGACACACAACACCACGACACGACACGACACGACACACAACACCACGACACGACACGACACGACACGAGACACACCACACCACACCACACCACACCACGACACGACACGACACGACACGACACGACACGACACGACACGACACGAGACACACCACACCACACCACACCACACCACACCACGACACGACACGACACGACACGACACACAACACCACGACACGACACGACACGACACGACACGAGACATACCACCACGACACGACAAGACACGACACGACACACAACACCACGACACGACACAACACGACACACAACACCACGACACGACACGATACGACACGACACGACATGACACACAACACCACGACACGACACGGCACGACACGACACGACACGACACGACACGAGACACACCACACCACACCACACCACACCACACCACACCACGACAGGACACGACACGACACGACACGACACGACACGACACGACACACAACACCACGACACGACACGACACGACACCACGACACGACACGACACGACACGACACGACACAACACCATGACACGACACAACACGACACAACACCACGACACGACACGACACGACACGACACGACACGACACGACATGACACACAACACCACGACACGACACGACACGACACGACACGACATGACACACAACACCACGACACGACACGACACGACAAGACACACAACACCACGACACGACACAACACTACACAAACGACATAACCCAACCCAGCACATCACAACGCACAACGTGACGCAACGACAAAATAGCGCCGTACTTGGCATTACAATGTGACACAAAACGCTTCAACCATCCCTCATAGGTCTGGACCTAGTGACCCACAACCGCCATGGAGAAACATTCTGGTCTTCTCCAGCAGTGACCCCACCTTGTAGAGTTCTTTCACTGCGAGACGCGTCAGAAACCTTTTTTATACTACTACTACTACTACTACTACTACTACTACCAACAAAAACAACAACAAAATAAAAACAACAATAATTAAAATGATGATAAGGAAAAGCAAAATAGTACTGCTACGACGTGGATTTCCCCAAGGAAGAGGCAACTCGCCCACACTTTTCTCACTCTTCATCAATGACCTCATACACGTCCTGCCCAAAGGAATCCATGCTGCACACTACGCTGATGACTGGGTGATGTGGTGCAAGGAAGAGAGCGTGTTGCCTCTACCACATACAGGATGCAACGAGCAGCTATATCTATCTATCTATGCCTGTGGTCTCGTCTTGGGCATAGACCGTCAACGAGAGATCTCCAGGCACCCCGTTTCCTGGGTCAGTCGTTCCAGCTGTCCCCCAGGTACGGCCCATCCTCCTGATGTCTGTCTTCAGATCACGGCGCCAGTTAAATGAAATCAAATTATGGCGCTTAGAGCCTCGCCGACCACTAAGGCCATCTCAAGGCTATCGCCACGTTAATACCTACTACAAGTCAAGGGTAAAAAAGAAATTACAATAAAAACAAGTCACCGCTTTAAGCTAACCACCGAAAGTTAAAAAAAAAAAAAAAACTTCCATAGTTTACAACCTTCAAATCTGATTAAAAATTTTCACTTCTTTCAAGAAGTCCATCAGCGTCCACGGAGGGACATCACGAAACAAAGTCTTCAGAGAAACCGCTGTGTAATGTCTGAGTCTAACGTCATGCAGATCCCAACAGTCGTGGAGCACGTGTTTCACGGTGAGAGGCTCACCACAGGGAATACATGGAGGGGCCTCCTCCCCCTTCAACAAGTAAGAGTGAGAGAAAAAGTGTGCCCCGCGCGCAGTCTGCACAGCACAGACTCCTTTTTATTCTTCACCATCGATGGGAGGGTCTCTTTTAGGTCTGGACGGATTTGGAACAGCTTGTTGTCCGTCTGGGTGTTCCACTCCTCTTGCCAAAGATCCTTAACGTAAGTGTTCACTGGATGGCCTCTTTTTCTTTTCCCTGAGGGTTCCAGGTGTGGGCTTGCCGTGTGATGCTGGGTGCATGTTTTCTGAGGGTGTGGCCAGTCCACCGCCAGCGTCTTCGGAGGATGTCTTCTTCCACAGGCTGTTGGTTGGTTCACTGCGACATGCCTTGATTACTGATAGTATTTGGCCAGCGAATTCGTAGTATTGTTCTCAGACAAGTGTTGATGAACGTCTGGATTTTCTTCATGGTTGTGGCGGTGGTTCTCCAGGTCTCAGCTCCATACAGTTGTTCTGGCTTCACGGTGGTGTTAAAGAACCTGATCTTGGTGTTGAAGGTCAGGTTTGTGAAGCTCCATATGTTTTTCAGCTGTTGGAAAGCTGGTCTTGCCTTGCCGATCCTCACTTTCACATCAGCATCTGTACCGCCCTGCTGGTTGGCAATGCCGCCGAGGTACGTTAAGCTCGCTCCATACGAACGGCGAAAGAGACGACGTTAACAGCGTTTCACCCCAATTACCATCATCAAAATATCGCAAGCGGAAGGCTCTTATACTAAAGAGGTGAATGTTGACAAAGAATACCACAATTCTTACGACGGAAGCTAAAGGTTGGGTCATTCAGACACCCACTGGACATCCGAGGGGTCTGTGTAGAGGAGAAGAGAGGACTGGCCGTACTGAGTGAGTTAAGCTCTCCACATCCACTAGTGCTTCACCGTGGAGGGTGATGCGGGTAGGGCTGACTGTTTGCCCTGAGAACTTTGCTCTTTTCGACGAGCAGCAGACAGACAGATTTAGGTTGCTCTGATGTGAACACTGATAGTTTAGGTCATGTTTTTCTTTTTTCTTTTCTGGGTTTCCATCAGTTCCGGTGTGTAAAATGGAATCATTCCGTTCCCCGCATGTCTCCTGCAATTCTTGAAATGAGAAGACCACAGGGTGGGTGGATGTGCCTTCACATGGAGACGGTGGGCACAGTCTTTCTTTTGCGACGACCTTGGGTCTTTCCAGAACAAGAAAGAAAAGAAAGGAAATGAAAAGGAAGAAAGAAAGAAAGAAAAACAGACTGGGATGCAGTATGATATGGTATTGCATTGTATTGTATTAAAAGAGTCGGATAGAGTATGGCATGGTATAATATTGCATTGTATTATTGTATCATTATTGTGTATTGCATTGTATTTTTGTATTGTATTGTATTGTTTGTCACAACAAAACTTCTTTTGTGCGAAATTCGGACCGGAGATAATGTCACCACAATGTAGCATCACCCATAAACATATTCTTCTTT
>NC_134899.1:7999110-8001610 GCF_041734735.1 Babylonia areolata
AGCATTGTCTCACCACCCACATTTATTTCTGTCAGAAAGTGCATTTGCTCTAAGTGGAGTGATGGCCAAGAGGTAACGCATCTGCTTGGGAAGCGAGAGAATCTGAGCACGCTGGTTCGAATCACGGCTCAGCCGCCGATATTTTCTTCCCCTCCACTAGACCTTGAGTGGTGGTCTGGACGCTAGTCATTCGGATGAGACGATAAACCGAGGTCCCGTGTGCAGCATGCACTTAGCGCACGTAAAAGAACCCACGGCAACAAAAGGGTTGTTCCTGGCAAAATTCTGTAGAAAAATTCACTTTGATAGGAAAAATCGATAAAACTGCACTCAGGACAAAAAAAGAAAAAAAAGAAAAAAAAAAGGGTGGCGCTGTAGTGTAACGACACGCTGTCCATGGGGAAAGCAAACAGAATTCACACAGAGAAATCTGTTGTGATAAAAGGAAATACAAATACAAATACAAAGTGGACTTTTCTACATAATTTTGCCAAGGGCAGCCCTTTTTGTTACTGTGGGTTCTTTAAAGTGCGCTAAATGCATGGTGCGTACAGGACCTGGGCTTACCGTCTCATCCGAAAGACTAGCACCCACACCACAGCACAACGGAAGCGGAAATCCCTGTCCGTTTAAAGGAGGACTGAAACCCCTGGACCCTCTCTTACTCTCTTCTGTTACCACCAGGCCACCTTGATCCACCACACCTAGTCCTTGGGAATAACTCCAGTGCTAGGAAATGAGACCTGGACCTGAAACTACACGATCCGTTCCGATAACATAATGCTCCGAAGAAAATGACAGGTGATAACGAAATTACACCCACAATCAGTAGTGCTACGTATTAAAACCATAACGATGATAAAACGATGTCCCTCTCAGGGACGTGATTAAGAAATCATGGCTTCCATCGTGACCGGGAGACATCGGCATCCGATGATTGGAAACAATCTGGCGTTGAGTGACTTCAGCTACCTACTGGGTAAAGCCCAGAAGGTCAAGTTATTCTGGGTTGAGTCTTGGTTCGGTGAAGGTTGCACTGTTCGAGGGTTCTTCCGGGTGTGAAGTCCATTTGTCGTTCTGCAGGAGAGAGCCCTTGGTTGCATAATCTGTCATCAACACAACCATATTTGGCGTCGACATCGGACTGATCATGTCCTTCGAATATATGTGTAATCTGTTAACAATGCAGCCGTACTTGGCATAGAAATTCCATCTTCTTCGAATGTATATTTATATTTGTAAGTTTGTTATCAGGTGGCATCATACTGGACATGTCCTTCAAAAGTACACACGATCTTTTATCGGTACAACTGTATCTGGAGTTGGCATCGTACTGTGCATGTCCTTCAAAAGTACACGCGGTCTGTTATCGGTGCAGCTGCATTTAGATGGACATCGCACTGTATATGTCCTTCAAAAGTACACACGAACTGTTATCGGTACAGCTGCATCTGGAGCTGGCATTGTACTGGACATGTTCTTCAAATGTACACATAATCTGTTATCATTGCAGCTATATCGGGTACACAAGAGGATAAAAGAAAAGCAAGGTCACCTCCCTCCTCCACCCCTCCTTTCGGAAACAAGCGGGCAAGGTATACTGCGGTCAGATCCGATGACCATCGACCATGACCGGACCGTGCCACAGCGGGCAGACGGCCCACAGATAAGGAGGGAAGGGAGGAATTAGTCACTGCTCGAAGTGTCACCGAGCTGACCCGTCAATGACTATCGATGACCAGCTGAAGATGACAGCACCCACTCCTCACTTCAGTCCTCAGCTCCAGGGATGGCAGAATCCATTGGAAGCAAATGCCCGCTGAACGCCAACTGGTGGGTGTAAGTCAAACGCTCGGTGCATCAAAAAAACAAATAATACAAATAAAATCAAATATATTTTTTTCAAATGAACGAATTTACACACACACACACACACACACACACACACACACACACACACAGAGCCACGACCCAAATAGCGGAAAACCCAAACACACACATTACAAAGCCCAAGACAAAGAGGATCAATATAGCAGGTCTTTGTGTTCCTTTGTCTTCCAAACGCGTCGTTTCCTTGTCTCTTTTCGTGATGTTTATTGCCAATGTTCGTTCTCCTTCGCTGAGATGAGCACAACACTGTCGTCGATTTTTTTTTTCGATAATCTTGTTAAGCGTTTTACCCAAAACAACTGTTACCTCTCATCTCTTTCTGGTGTTGGTCTCCCTGTCTTGAACGTTGTTCAGCACTCCGTGCAACCCTGACATTATGGCCCCTTTGCGGTTGACTGGGCCTTCAGCAACATGATTCAGCACTCTGTGCTTTGTTGCCTTCTGAGGCGGACATCTTGGCAACCCCCTCCCCCTTCCCTGCCCTCCCCCAGCATGAAAAAAAGGCCCTGGATAACTTGTCAACCTGCTTGTTTGAACCGAAGGGTAATTTGTCAACCTGCTTTATCTAACCAGAGGGTAATTTGTCAACCTGCTTGTTTGAACCAGAGGG
>NC_134899.1:8011610-8016610 GCF_041734735.1 Babylonia areolata
TTAGGCCACCACTGTTTGGCACAGACTGAGGTTCAACCCCAGGACACCCCGCAGTGTCAGCACGTCGCTCTGAACTTCCTAGCTAGCTAGCTGAATGCTGTACCCACGAGGCCCCAGCACCACACCTCGCTTACACTGATGTCTGTGTCGTGTGTTGAGTTGTGTGTGTATGTGTGTGTGTGTGTGTGTGTGTGTGTGTCAAAGGCTGGGTCCCTGCAAAAAAAAAAAAAAAAAAATTTCCCGTCCATTCTGCAATGCTGTCGGTCCATCGGCTTTTGCTATTAGCGTTGTTGCTGGTTGGTTTTTTTTGTTTGTTTGTTTTTTTTCTTCTTCTTTTTTCTGTCTTCTCCTTCGTCCCCCTCCCTCACCAGTTCCTTGGAGGATAGTTGTAGCAAGGCCACTGGAGCTGGATCTTGTTCCATGGCCATACACCAACGTTGTTTCCGATGTCGGCAGATCTCCATTCGGTCCTATGACAGGTGAAGTCAGGGGCAGCCGAAAGGAGGTCAATACACATCCAGATGCTGCTGGGATGCGTAAAGAAAAAAAAATCAATCAATCACTCATACAAACAAACCGAAGAAACAACAAAAACAACAACAAACAAACAAACAAACAAAAACAGGAGAGGGTCTGGAATGAAGGTTATGTCCTAAAAAAAAAAAAATCCTCGTGTCCCAAGGGCATGTTCAATATTAAAGGGATGAGGAAAGTATCCATTGTCCAAGAAATGGGGGAAAAAAAGGGGGGGGGGGAAAGAAAAGAAAAATGAAAAGAAAAGAAAAGAAAGTAATACAATGAGATAGGAAAATCTGGGTTTCTTCTTCATGTTCTTCTTGTTCTTCTTGTTCTTCTTCATCATCTTCTTCTCTTTTCTTTCTTTACCTTCTTCCTTTAAGTCTTGTTGTTGTTGTTTGTTGTTGTCTTATTGTTGTTGTTGTTTCTCTTCTTGTTCTTCTTGTTCATCTTCTTCTTGTTCATCATCATCTTCTTCTTCTTCCTCCTCCTCCTCCTCTTCCTCCTCCTACTGATGAAACAGATCAGTCCGGTTAGGACCTTTTTTTTTCAGAAAGTCGATGACTCGAAAGGCGAGATGTCAATGTCTGTCACCAGGCAAAGGGACTTCCTCCCAATCCCCATCTCCCTTCCCTTTCTGTTTCTTCCCTCATCTCTCTGCCCCTCTCTGCCTCTCCCTTCCCACCCCTCTCTCTTTCATGCATACGCATATATGTATGTATATGTATATGTATATATATACGCACACACACACACATATATATACATATATATATTTGTACACCCCCCATATATATATATATATATATATAGAGAGAGAGAGAGAGAGAGATATATATATATGTGTGTGTGTGTGTGTGTGTGTGTGTGTGTGTGTGTGTGTGTGTGTGAAAAATATATATAGGGAGAGAGAGATGTGTGTGCGTGCGTGCGTGCGCGCGCGCCGCGTATGTGTGTGTATGCATGCACACACACACACACACCACACACACACACACACACATTTTTTTTTATATGTAGAGAGAGAGAGAGAGAGAGATTCGTGCGTGCGTGAGCGCGCGTGTGTATGTTGACTTCACTTTGTAAACTGCCACACAAAACAAATTGTGACAAAGTAAATAAAAACAATACAGGATTAAGAGACACAGTTTGTGAACTCTTCGCTTTCAAGACACTTCACCTTTCAAAATACAAAATTTACAGGAGATTAATCTTAACCCTTTTCTTTCTTTTTCTTCTTCTTCTTCTTATTTATTTATTCATTTATTATTGTTTTTTGTAATTTATTTATTTATTTCATTTTTTAATGTACAAAACTGAATTTCGGATACATTCACGAGAGAGAGAGAGAGAGAGAGAGAGAGAGAGTAGTCACGTGACAGTTGTGTCACTGCTGCCACCTACCGGCCGTAGTAGGAACATGGAAAGATAAGAGCAGCATGCCGCCCATTGATTATTCACCAGGCTGCTGTCTTTCCCGTGGAAACCCACGTATAATTGATGTTGTTTTGAAGATTTTCATGTTTGATAAACACGCACATGGGCTCATGAGAACAGGTCTGCATGCACATGTACACAAAAGCTCACGCACACACTTACACACACGCGCTCACGCACGTTCACACAAACGCATACACACACACGCGCGCGCGCGCGCGCGCACGCGCAAACACGCACACATACACCTTCTTCCCAAACGCACAAACACACACACACACACACACAGACACACACACACACACACACACACAGAGACTCAGACACACACACACACACAAGGATCAAGACCGTTTAATCGTTTGATCCCTGTTGTAACATCATTGGAATTATGCACGCACATTCACACACACACACTCACCATGAAATGGAGGGTGAAAAAAATAGGAAAGGTATGATAAAGGGAAAAAATACTTGAAAGAGAACAGCAATCTGATTTTTTTTAGATGTCGGGATGTTGTAAAACACACACACGCACACACACTCACTCACACACACACACACACACACACACACACACACACACACACACACACACACACACACACACACACACACACACCGTCTAATATCACTTACAGTGAAACTAATAACTAAAGAACGCACACACACACACACACACACACACACACACACACACACACACACACACACACAAAGAAACAACTAAAAGGAAAGAAACAAAGAAAAAAGGAAAGAAAGGAATGAAGAAAGAAAGAAACAAAAAAGAGAGAAAACATTGCCAACATAATGTTGAAAAAATAAATGCCATGCTCGGTGTAGAACGAATCTGGGTCCCGTGTGAAAAGTTGTCAACCACTGAAGGTGTGGTCACACACATGACCCTGATTTCCAGTCCCATTTTCGCACCAGGAATGTATATTTGTATTTGTCTTTGTATTTGTATTTCTTTTTATCACAACAGATTTCTCCGTGTGAAATTCGGGCTGCTCTCCCCATGGAGAGCGCGTCGCTACACTACAGCGCCACCCACTTTTTTTCCTGCGTGCAGTTTCATTTGCGTTGTTTTTTGTTGGTTTTTTGTCTATCGACGCGGATTTTTCTACAGAATCTTGCCAGGAACAACCCTTTTGTTGCCGTGGTTTTTTTTTTTTTTTACGTGCGCTTAGTGCATGCTGCACACGGGATCTCGGTTTATCGTCTCATCGGAATGACTACCGTCCAGACCACCACTCAAGGTTTAGATAGGAAAAACAAATAAAACTGCACGTAGGGGAAAAAAAAAAAAAATAAAAAGGGTGGCGCTGTAGTGTAGCGACACGCTCTCCCTGGGCAGAGCAGCCCGAATTTCACACAGAGAAATCTGTTGTGATAAAAAGAAATACAAATAGAAAATACAAAATATGGTGGCGCTGCGTTATGGCGACCCGGTCTACCCGGGAAGAGATCGTCATTCACACATGACTTCGCAGAATCCCGTATTGTTATGGGTTTGAAACGCGTGCGTCCCCAGTTTTAGCATTTTGTAAATTAAAAATGAAGAAGAAGAAGAAGAAGAAAAAGAAAAAAAAAAAGAAAGAAAAAAAGAAAAAAAATTGCTATGTTTTCGTTCAACGGGTCCTATTTCTTGACTGTTTACAAATAGATATTTGCCGGAGTTTTCAAACAGATCTTTGCCGGATTAGGATATTCCCTTTATCTTTTTTTTTTTTTAACGTCTAGCGGAAAATGCATAAATGTCAAGGGATGCAATATCCTTTTTTTCGTCGTCGTTATTGTTTGTTGTTTGTTTGTTGTTCTTGTTTCTGTGGGGCGCATTACGCTGATGCAAGAATATATCAGCCTGGAACTTGAGTGGTGAAGGTATGTTTGTTGAAATGTCTTGCCATTTTGAAAATGTCTCTTTTTGTTTTGACTTTTTGTCTCCGTTGAAATCCCTTTTCTTTTCAAACTGGCCATTTGCATATTACACACAGCCTAACAGAACTTTTCATGTAAACGCTCCCCCCCCCCCACCCCCACTGCCCCTGCTCTCCCTCTCTCCCTCTCTCTCTCTCCCAGACTCCCTTCCCCCACTCTCCATCTCTCCGATGTCCCTGAATATATGTACGTTTCTGTCTTCATTTCTTTCTTTCCTTCTTCTTCTTTTTTCTTTCTATCTTTCTTCGCACTTAGTCTTTTCTGCTGTAACGTCAGATGTGAATGATTGTATTGTTCTGATACATTTGGACCTCACGCAGCTTCGCCGTTTTGTGTGGAATGACTTGAAATTGATTGAGGTCCGAATCCAATTAATTTGGTTCATTCGTTTTGTTTTTTTTGCCGAGTAAAATGACAGCGAGAATCTGAACCGATTTCAGTGTGCACGAAAGTAGCCGTGGTCTTGTACCTTGGTTGTGGAAGGGGTGGTCACGTGCAGGGGGAGGTGAAAGGTGTGAGGTGGTGTCTGAATGTGAGGTTCTCTCCCCCCCCCCGCACCCCCCCCCTCCACCCCCCCCCCGTACCCCCCACTGTGGCTAAACGTGTGTCTGCAAGTGCTTGTCGTTCTAAGTATACCTCTGTCTGTCTCTGTCTGTTTGTCTGTGTCTCTTTCACCCTCCGTCTGTCTCTCTGTATCTGTCTGTCTGTCTCTTTCTATCCCTGTTTCTCTGTCTATCTGTCTTTGTCTCTTTCTCCCCCTGTCTCTCTCTATATCTGTCTGTCTGTCTCTTTCTCCTGTATCCCCCTGTCTCTCTCTGTCTGTGTCTCTAACTGTTATTAATGTGCGTCTGCAAGTGCTTGTTGTCCCAAGTATACCTCTGTCTCTCTGTCTTTCTCTCTTTCTTCCTCTGTCTGTCTGTCTGTCTCTGTGTATCTGTCTGTCTGTTTCCTTTTCTCCCACCTGTCTCTCTTTGTCTGTGGTTCCAGCTGTCATTGATGTGTGTCTGCAAGTGCTTGTTGTACCAAGTATACCTCTGTCTGTCTCTCTGTCTATTTGTCTTTGTCTCTCCCCCCTCTCCCCCTGTCTCTCTCTCTGTATCTGTCTG
>NC_134899.1:8024110-8029110 GCF_041734735.1 Babylonia areolata
GTCCTACTCCCCAACCTCCCTCATTACCTGTCCTGTCCTACTCCCCAACCTCCCTCATTACCTGTCCTACTCCCCAACCTCCCTCATTACCTGTCCTACCCCCCAACCTCCCTCATTACCTGTCCTGTCCTACTCCCCAACCTCCCTCATTACCTGTCCTACCCCCCAACCTCCCTCATTACCTGTCCTACTCTCCAACCTCCCTCATTACCTGTCCTACTCCCCAACCTCCCTCATTACCTGTCCTACCCCCAACCTCCCTCATTACCTGTCCTACTCCCCAACCTCCCTCATTACCTGTCCTACTCCCCCACCTCCCTCATTACCTCTCCTAATCCGTTCAACACCCACTCCCCTGTCCTACATCCTCCACCCCACCCACCCCCCAACCTCCCACAGAACACCCCACCTGACCGAATCTACACCAGACGCTTTACACAAATGGCTGAAAAGGAAGACAGACAACACATTGTCCTCCTTCCAAAGAACAGAGGAATAGAGTTATAGGATGTGATCCCCACAGAGATCGTTCTCACTGACAGCTACCTAAGTCAGAAAGACGGTTGGAGAGCAGTGTCGGATATCGGGGTGGGGGAAGGGTGGGGGTGGGTGGGCGGTAGGACAGGGTAAGAGGGGAGGTTCCTGAAGCTCTTCCTACATTTGATTTTCGACAATTGTTTTTTTGTTGTTGTTTTTCTGTAATCTTGTGTACAATCTTTTGTTATTTGCAGTTTGCTTAGAGTTAAGAATGTTCCAAAGTATATTTGTATTTCTTTTTAACACAGCAGATTTCTCTGTGTGAAAATTCGGGCTGCTCTCCCCACGGAGAGCGCATCGCTACACTACAGCACCACCCATTTTTTGATATTTTTTCCTGCGTGCAGCTTTATTTGTTTTCCCTATCGAAGTGGATTTGTCTACAAAATTTTGCCAGGAACAACTCTTTTGTTGCCGTGGGTTCTTTTACGTGCGCAAATGCATGCTGCACACGGGACCTCGATTTATCGTCCCATCCGAATTACTAGCGTCCAGACCACCACTCAATGTCTAGTGGAGGGGGAGAAAATATCGGCGGCTGAGCCATGATTCGAACCAGCGAGCTCAGATTCTCTCGCTTCCTAGGCGGACGCGTCACCTCTAGGCCATCACTCCACTTATGGAATTGATCATGGAGTTAGGAACATTCCAAACGATGAGCAGACTTAGCGCTGCAGACATCGCTCATGAAACCCATCCTACGGCTTTTTTTTTTTTTTTTTTTTTTTTTTCAAAGTCCATGTCTGGCACTGATTAGTGGGGGTGGGAACACAGACATTTGATAAGTTCGGCTTGGGCGCTTCAGGAGTGCTGAGTTGCGGTATATCGTCCTTGGAAGTGGCTTACAGAACAGCACCTCTGTGTGTGTGTGTGTATGTGTTTGTTTGTGTGTGTGCGTGTATGTGTGTGTGTGTGTGTGTGTGTGTGTGTGTGTGTGTGTGTGTGTGTTGTTGTTGTTGTTGTTGTTTTTATTGTTACTTGGTCTTCTGAATATGTGCTTTTTTATGTCAGCTTGTGTCAGTGTAAGTTTGTATAAGCACGAACACGCACATGCAAGTATGTATATTGTATTATATTACTCTTTTTGTCACAACGGATTTCTCTGTGCGAAATTCGGGCTGCTCTCCCCAGGGAGAGCACGTCGTTACGCTTAGAGCGCCACCCATTTTGATGTTATTGGTTTTCTTTTCTGTCTGCAGTTTTACTTGCTTTCCCATCGGATTTTTCTACAGAATTTTGCCAGGGGCAACCCTTTTGTTGCCATGGGTTCTTTTACGTGCGCTAAATGCATGCAGCACACGGGACCTCGGTGTATGGTCTCATCCAAATGACTAGCGTCCAGACCACCACTCAGGGTCTAGTGGAGGGGGATAAAATACTGGCGACTGTACGATTCGAACCAGTACGCTCAGATTCCATCGCTTCCCAGGCGGACGCGCTACCTCTAGGCTGGAGACATGTACATGAACCTAATGACCCTCTGACCATACAGACCATCTGGGTCTCCGTCAAGGGGACCTCACTCCACAGACAGTGGACCTGATCCTGCTGTTGACTCATCACACGTTCCTGTCTGTCATTGTCTGCCCCCTGATCCTGGCAGTCACCAGGGGGCAGCAGCAACAACACCACTGAGCACGAGACAATTCAAACTGCAGCGGCTGTCTCGGTTTCAGTCTCACAAGGAGGCCGCACTCACTCACTCATTCCCTCGACCGCTGGGGTCGTTGGGGGGACATGAGGAAGATGTCATAGTTCGCCACGCCGTTCTGTTGGCAGCTGTCGTGAGGAGATCTGGCATCGTCATTTTGGTCTATTCCTTGACGTTGTCGGACCAGCTCTTTCTCTGCCGCCCCCGTCTGCGCCCTCCCTCTACAGTCCCTTGCAGGATGGTTTTGGAGAGGGTGTTATGTCGTATGACGTGACCAAACCATGCCATCTTCCGTCGTTTGACAGTCGCCAGCAGTGAATCTTGGGGCCCAACAAGATTGCTGACCAGGTTCCGCACATAGTCATTGGTCTCGTGCTCCTTGTAGGCCGCACTGCGTTTGGACAAATCCATGTAAGGAGTGAATGCATAGAGGTAACGCGTCCGCCTAGGGAGCGAGAGAATCTGAGCGTGCTGGTTCGAATCACGGCTCAGCCGCCGATATTATCTCCCCCTCCACTAGACCTTGAGTGGTGGTCTGGACGCTAGTCATTCGGATGAGACGATAAACCGAGGTCCCGTGTGCAGCATGCACTTAGCACACGTAAAAGAACCCACGGCAACAAAAGGGTTGTTCCTGGCAAAATTCTGTAGAAAAATCCACTTCGATAGGAAAAAACAAATAAAATTGCACGCAGGAAAAAATACAAAAAAGGATGGCGCTGCAGTGTAGCAACGCGCTCTCCCTGGGGAGAGCAGCCCAAATTTCACACAGAGAAATCTGTTGTGATTAAAAGAAATACAAAATACAAATACAAATATGCTACACCACATCTGCCAGACAGATGTCTGACCAGCAACGTAACCCAACGCACTTAGTCAGGCCTTGAGTGCAAGCATATATATATATTGTACATTTGTGTACCTATCAGAGTGGAGTTCTTCCGCAGAATTTTGCCAGAGGACAACACTCTAGTTGCCATGGTTCCTTTTTTCAGTTCGCACACGGGACCTCGATTTATCGTCTCATCCAAATTACTAGACGCTCAGTTCGATTTCCCTGTCAAACTTCGGAGACTAAAGGGCGAAATTCGGGATTCGAACCCAGACCCTCGCGGACTCTGTATTGGCTGATGAGCGTCTCAATCATTCTGCCACCTTTCTCCATTATTCATGCTGATGGGTCATGTTATGTGGAACTCCTGGTTCTTTTTTTTTTCTTCTTCTCTGTTAGCAGGTGGCAGGGGATCGGTTGCTGGAGGGGTCAAAACTGACCTTCCTCTGTTTGTTTCCGGGTGATTTATCTATTCTGTGTGGATCACCTTATTTCCAAGACTGCTTTCCACACCCATCTTTAAAAAAAAGACTGTTTCCCTGCTTCTGTGTTTCTTTAACTGTCTGTTTATTTTTTTCTTACTTTAAAGCCCTACTGTGTCTCCTTTTCACTATATCTCTCTTATTTTCTGTGGACATTTCTGTCTCTTTCTGTGTCCTGTTTCTGTTTGTGTGTGTGTGTGTGTGTGTGTGTGTGAGAGAGAGAGAGAGAGAGAGAGAGAGAGAGAGAGAGAGATTGAAATCAACTGCGCTTTTGAACGTCAGCCACGAACTGCAACACACACACACACACACACACACACACACAACACACAGATAAAGACATGGCAACAACAAGCGAGCACTTGCTGACACACGTCACTCACTGTCAGACCACCCACCCAGAAAAACAAAACAGACACGTCCCTCACTACTTCTGAATGCACGCGATGAGCATCGCTCTCCACCCCGCACCCCTACCTCTCACAACCACCCCTGTTCCCCATCTTTCCCTCCTCCTTCCCCCCCCCCTCTCTCTCTCTCTCTCATCCTCTCCCCGCCTTGCCCGCAATGCCAAGTGGCCAACCGGTCTGGTGAAACTGGCTGTTTATAATTCATGACCCTGTGTTCCAGTGAATTATGTGTGTGTGTGTGTGTGTGTGTGTGTGTGTGTGTGTGTGTGTGTGTGTGTGTGTGTGTGTGTGTGTGTGTGTGTGTGTGTGTGTGTGTGTGTGTGTGTGTGTGTGTGTGTGTGTGTGTGTGTGTGTGTGTGTGTTGCAATTCGTAGTTGACGTTCAGAAGCGCAATTGATATTGATGCATTCTTTTAGTTTCTATGGTTCTGTTTTTCTTTTTGTTGTTGTTGTTTTTGTTGTTGGGTGGGTTTTTTGTTTGTCTGTTTGTTTTTGTCTGTCCACTTGCTACTTTCTTTCTCTGTGTCTGTGCCATGCTTTCTCTATGGCTCTGTCTCTGTCAATGTATCTGGGGTTTTTTTCTGTCTCTATCATTCCGTGTGTGTGTGTGTGCGTGCGTTTGTGTGTGTATGTATGTGCGTGTGAGTGCGTGTGGTGTGTATGTGCGTGTGTGTGTGTGTATGTGCGTGTGTGTGTGCGTGTGTGTGTGTGTGTGTGCGTGCGTGTGTGCGTGCGTGTGCGTGCGTGTGTGTGCCTGTGTGTTTGCATGTGTGTATGTGTGTGTGTGTATGTGCATGTGTGTGCGAGCGTGTGTGTGTATGTATGTGTGTGTGTGTATGTGCGTGTGCGTTCGTGTAAGCGTGCGTGTGTGTGTGTGTGTGTGTGTGTGTGCGTGCGTGCGTGCGTGCGTGTGTGCGTGTGTGTGTGTGTGTGTGTGTGTGCATGTGTGTGTGTGCGTGCGTGCGTGTGTGTGTGTGTGTGTGTGCGTGTGTGTGTGTGTGTGTGTGTGTGTGTGTGAGTTCCCCCTTTCCCCCCTCTTTCCTCTGTCCGTCTGTCTCGGTCTCTGCCTGTCTTCTCAAAACACACCCT
>NC_134899.1:8031610-8034110 GCF_041734735.1 Babylonia areolata
TTATTATGTTGGATTTACACAACAAACAATGACACATATAAAAACATTAGTGTATCCGTCCATCGATTAATGAATATATGAGTGTCAACACTACGCGCACGCACACACACACACACACACACACACACACACACACACACACACACACACACACATACCTAATCAGATACCATGACTAACCAGACTATAGAAAAAGAAAGAGAGATCGGAACAAAGCATTTCTACAACTGAACAGATGATCGACACCACACAGATGTCGCCGACCTCTCACTGAAATTGGCAGATCGCCAAGAAGGCCGCACCTCTCCTACCTCATGGATCACCCACACAAAGAGCTTCAAAGAGGACCACCAGCATAATACACACACACACACACACACACACACACACACACACACACACACACACACACACACACACACACACTGCACAGTATTACATAACATGTCATAACATTCCATTACCAAAAAAAAAAAGCACGAATTGAACCGCTACAGAGCTAGCCTGCGGTCTGCTGATTGGCACTGGTATTAAATAGTTGCAGGTCAAAACCACTGAAACTTCACCTCGATAGAACAAATGGTCTTCACAGGATTGTGTGAAGGTCAAAAACATTGACTCTTGTGTACCTCAAAGTCGGGAAGATTCAGTTTGTCGGAGACACGTTACTTTCATTTCATTGTGTCCAGTGAGTCTACCTCCAATGATTCAGTCTGAATACGGACGATGAAATCTTCTGCGGTCAGACTGATTCATTAGCTGAGATTGTTGTCTCCATTCACAGGGGTTTGTAGTCATCTGAGATTTGAGAAGCAGAGACAGAGCTACGTATTTTCGTTTCAACCTGTTGCATTATCTTTGTCTCAGAGTCTGTCTATGTGTCAGTCTGTCTTTCTGTTCTGTCTGTCTGTTTCTATCTCGCATACACAGAAGCAAACAAACACACATGCATACACACAACAACGCCCCCGCTCCCGCCCCTCACACACACACACACACACACACACACACACACACACACACACACACACACACACACACACACACACACACACACACACACACACACACACACACACACACTGTTTACTTTTCTTTCTTTTTTATCGCGCTATGGAGCATTAACCTTCTTCGATTTTCACCCGCAAAAGGAAATTGGTCTGTCACTCAAAATCAGCACGATGCTGTGGTCTTGACAGACAGACAGACAGACAGACAGACACACACACACACACACACACACACACACACACACACACACACACACACACACACACACAAACAAACAAACAAACAAAAACAAACAATAAAACCGAAAACAACAACAACAACAAACAAACAAACAAACATAAACAACAACAAAAACAACAACAACAAAAAACAACAAAAAACAAACAAACAGACAAACAGACAAACAAACAAGCACAATTGGGACTATTCCAATGGCTAACACTGCAGATGACAAAATGTCAAACACCCACTATCACATGAAGACAAACCTCGCAGTGACATTGTGTTGCTCAAATAATCGGTCTGCTTTTGACTTGGATGGGAAAAGAATTTGATACATACATACATGCATACATGTACATACATACATACATACATAGGTAAGTACGTACATACGTACCTATCTATCTATCTGTCTGTCTATCGATCATATTGATCGATCGATGGATCTATATGTATGTGTCTCTCTATATTATGCATTGGGAGTGTGGCTTTCCCTATCTCTTCCTCCTCTTCCTCCCTACCCCTCTCCCCCCTTTCAGGAAGTGCTCGTACAGCAGAGTGCCAGACGCGGACCCCAGCTTTCATCGGGACGTGAAGAAAGGTCAAACACGTTCTCCAGTGCACTTCACTTAGGACCGATTCAGTGCGCCTGACAAAGAACACCGATCATTTCCTTATCCCTGAGAGTGCCAGAGTCGTCGACTATTCTGTTTCCTTTGTCTGCGAGTGCAAATTAAAGGACCTGGTTAGTCACCAGAATTCTCTACTCGAAGGATCTCTCTTCTGGAGAAAGGAAATGACATATTTTTACTTTGTTTTGTTATTTTCACCCCTCAAGAGATTCATTTTTTGGGGTCGGCAGGTTTTGTATTCAGTACTTACATTGTGGTCACTGGAAGTTATCAGACTAAGGTGGAGATTTTTTTTTTCACAATTGGGAATGTTGATCTTGTTGTTTGCGTTGGTGTTGTTTTATTTCTGCTCAGTTTGCTTGTGATGATTTGTCAGTGAATTGTGTTAGAATCCAGAGCAGTACCTTACCTGTGCACTCGTAATGTTTATTGTCTGAACATGGTCACACCGGATAATGATATTGTAATGTATTGTATTGTATTACACATTAATTTTTGTCACAACGGATTTCTTTGTGTGAAATTCAGGCTGCTCTTCCTAGGAAGAACGCGTCGCTACATTGTAGCGCCACCATTATTATTATTTATTTTTTTATTTATTTTTTTTAGTTTTGAGAGATTACAAAGAAATTTCC
>NC_134899.1:8039110-8046610 GCF_041734735.1 Babylonia areolata
TACAAAACTGCAATTTACCTTTGAAAGGTAGGTATTACAAACGAGGAATAATTCTGACACCTTGAATTATTTCTCTCTTTCTCTCTCTCTCTAATATATATATATATATATATATAGAGAGAGAGAGAGAGAGAGAGAGAGAGACAGAGAGAGAGAGAGAGAGAGAGAGATGAATTTTGTGGTGACAATTCAAATCACATCAAAAACAAGCAAGAATGGAAAAAAAATATGGGGAAACATTCATTCGAATAAAAAGATTATTTATGCCGTACATATCTCATCAGTCTGTGGCAAATCAGTCCTGTCTCACGGCTTATGGACACAGAAGACATCAAAGAGGATCCTCACTATAACACTGTCACAAACAATATCTGTTGACTGCCACTCAATCTATCAAAGAACCACGGGCGAGACACTACAAGTGGTTATGGCCTCTAGTCACAAATGAGAATCAGAAGACTAGGGTGAAAATAGACTGTGTGCACAGTGTATACAGAAACTAAGCCATCGAGAATGACTGACGCTATTGGTCATTGATCCAACCCCTAAGACAAACATGAGGCTACTGCAGTATGCACTCATCTATTTACTACAGTATCTTACTTTGATCTCTTTGGTAAATTTTGGTACAGACATATCAGAAAGGAACCCTAGGAAAGCACACACCAGTATTCTCTTCAGTGATCCCCTTTCAAGGACGCTATATATCTGCTGGCGAAATGCCATCAATCACAGACAAGAACCAGTGTAGAAAGATGGAAATAACTTGCACACAGTCTGGAGAAACTAAGATGCGACCAGTGACCAGACAAACATAACACTGCCCCAAAACTAAGATGCGACCAGTGACCAGACAAACATAACACTGCCCCAAAACTAAGATGCGACCAGTGACCAGACAAACATAACACTGCCCCAAAACTAAGATGCGACCAGTGACCAGACAAACATAACACTGCCCCAAAACTAAGATGCGGCCAATGACCAACATAACACTGCCCCAAAACTAAGATGCGGCCAATGACCAACATAACACTGCCCCAAAATTAAGATGCGACCAATGACCAACATAACACTGCCCCAAAATTAAGATGCGAACAATGACCAACATAACACTGCCCCAAAATTAAGATGCGACCAATGACCAACATAATACTGCCCCAAAACTAAGATACGACCAATGACCAACATAACACTGCCCCAAAATTAAAATGCGACCAATGACCAACATAACACTGCCCCAAAATTAAGATGCGACCAATGACCAACATAACACTGCCCCAAAATTAAGATGCGACCAATGACCAGACAAACATAACACTACCCCAATCCCACAGGGAAGTGAAAACAAAAGCTGTAATAGAGTGCACTTAGTTACCTACCAGATTTGGTTCCAGGAGAAACGTGAGAAAGGTGGTTAAATGAACTGCATTCTTCATCATATCTGCTTAGAACATGTCCTGATTTTTCATTGATGTTGAATTTAACATGCACCAAAATCACTGACCAACCATGCAAAGGCCACTACTGAGACATCCTGAATCAGGGATAACTGTCAAACACACATGCAGTGGAACATGCATGTTGCATATAACAAAAACTTTCTACAACAGCAGATTGCAGACTGAGTGAAACGAAGGGCGAAAGGGAGAGAGAGAGAGAGAGAGAGAGGGAGGGAGGGAGGGAGAGAGAGAGAGAGAGAGAGAGAGAGAGAGAGAGAGAGAGAGAGAGAGATGGATCCAGACTGGAAAGATAAGGGAGAAATTTATACACATAAACTGAAAACCGACTTCATACAAATAGCTTCGTCTTCTCCCAGAAATGGAGCAGAACCACAAAAAAATGCCGAGCCAACTCTGCCCCACAGATCACAGACATGACACACATCAAAGAGGACCATCAGCACAGTACAGTCACAGACCCTCACTGATGACCGAATCACAAGATATTGGAGAGCCGCGGGCGAGACACCACAAGTAGCTTGGGCCTATGGTCAGAAATGAGAATCAATAGACAAGCATGGAAACAGACCGTGTGCACAGTCTACAGAAACGAAGCCACCAACAAAGAACGACATTATTTGTCATTGACCCAACTACTAAGACAAGCACAAAAGAGGTTGTTGAACCATGCACTCATTTATTTACTATTATCATTTAGCTTTTTTGTCTGTCATGTAAATCTTGGGACAAATAAAAGGACCAGTGCTGGTAGTGCCTCCGTCTGAGATCGGTTAGTGACATAAATATGTATGGTGTTGATAACTCTTCACTGAGATCGGTTCGTGGCATCTGTATGGTGTTGATAACTCTTCACTGAGGTCGGTTCGTGGCATCTGTATGGTGTTGATAACTCTTCACTGAGATCGGTTCGTGGCATCTGTATAGTGTTGATAACTCTTCACTGAGGTCGGTTCGTGGCATCTGTATAGTGTTGATAACTCTTCACTGAGATCGGTTCGTGGCATCTGTATGGTGTTGATAACTCTTCACTGAGGTCGGTTCGTGGCATCTGTATGGTGTTGATAACTCTTCACTGAGGTCGGTTCGTGGCATCTGTATGGTGTTGATAACTCTTCACTGAGATCGGTTCGTGGCATCTGTATGGTGTTGATAACTCTTCACTGAGATCGGTTCCTGGCATCTGTATAGTGTTGATAACTCTTCACTGAGATCGGTTCGTGGCATCTGTATGGTGTTGATAACTCCTGTCTGAGGTCGGTTCGTGGCATCTGTATGGTGTTGATAACTCTTCTCTGAGATCGGTTCGTGGCATCTGTATGGTGTTGATAACTCTTCACTGAGATCGGTTCGTGGCATCTGTATGGTGTTGATAACTCTTCACTGAGATCGGTTCGTGGCATCTGTCTGGTGTTGATAACTCTTCACTGAGATCGGTTCGTGGCATCTGTATGGTGTTGATAACTCTTCACTGAGATCGGTTCGTGGCATCTGTATGGTGTTGATAACTCTTCACTGAGATCGGTTCGTGGCATCTGTATGGTGTTGATAACTCTTCACTGAGGTCGGTTCGTGGCATCTGTATGGTGTTGATAACTCTTCACTGAGATATGTTTGTGATATCTGCATGGTGTTGATAACCCTTCAGCTTATAATGTTCTTCTTGAATTCCAGTTTTATTAGTGTTCTACATTCTCTGTCTCTTTTTCCCTCTCTCTCTGTCTTAGAAATCAAAATCAAACTCGTCACCCCATTGTATTCAGGATATTTCAGAATTGTTCCTGATTCATAAAAATCTCGACAGTATGCCCTCCACGACTGGACTTCAAATTTAAAGCGAGCCCAAATCATGACCGAGGAAAAATATGAAGTTCAAGATATTGTGGGAATGGATAAGCTTGATTTTAATAGAACTATTTTTGTTGCATGTATACACAATCTAGTTCAATATTTTGGAGCAATTGCCGAATTCCATATTGTAGATGCATAATCTATGACCGATTAGATGTTTACGTAGAAGAATAGTTGAAAGATGTATTTCGTTAAAAGCTAAAAATAGATTTGGGATAACCAATTGCACAAGACCAGGATAACCTGTTTTCAGTTAATATTCCCAGCACTTCTTGTGATTTAATTTCTTTGAGTTCTTGCGCGCGCGCGCGCACACACACACACACACACACACACACACACACACACACACACACACACACACAGAGGGAGAGAGAGAGAGAGAGAGAGAGAGAGAGAGAGAGAGAGAGAGTTGTACTGAATTGAGTTGAAATTAATAAATTTTATTTTCTGATGGTAACAGAGTAAGCAAAATAATACTTATTTTCATCCAGCCCACACACACACACACACACACACACACACACACACACACACACACACACACACACACACACACACACACACACACAGAGACAGAGAGAGAAGGGAAGAGATACACACACACACACACACACACACACACACACACACACACACACACACACACACACACACACCCTAATCAGATACCATGACTAACCAGACTATAGAAAAAGAAAGAGAGATCAGAACAAAGCATTTCTACAACTGAACAGATAATCGACACCACACAGATGTCGCCGACCTCTCACTGAAATTGGCAGATCGCCAAGAAGGCCGCACCTCTCCTACCTCATGGATCACCCACACAAAGAGCTTCAAAGAGGACCACCAGCATAATACACACACACACACACACACACACACACACACACACACACACACACACACACACCGCCGATGATCGCTTAACAAGATGTTGAAGAGCCAGGGGCAAAACGCCACAAGTGGCTTCAACGATCCATGGTGGCGGAGGAGGAGGAGGAAGAGGAGGAGGAGGATCAATCAGCAAGGATGGAAACAGATCGTTGGCTGAAGACACTCTGCAGAAACTCAACCACCCACAATGACCGGAAAACACCTGGCATATGTACCCACCCAACTCCCAGAAGAAACAAAAGGGAGAAAAAAGGTTTTCTGGATTGTCTACAATCCCTGCTTTTTGGCCATAGGAAATCTAAGAATCTAATGATAATCATGGTGATGATGCCAATTAAAAGTGATTAAAAAATAGCAGTTGTAATGCTACTGTTGCTACTTCTGCTGCTGATAATAATAATCATAGCAATGATAATAATTAAGATAATAACGATGATGATAATGATACTGATGATAATGAGAAGAAGAAGAAGAAGAAATAGACTTATTCAACACACACACACACTCATATACACACACACACGCACGCACGCGCACACACACACACACACACACACACACACACACACACACACACACACACACACACACACACACGAGAAAAACCCACCTACTCAAGCTTATTTTTTTAAACGAAAAAAATAACCCTTTCTTTTCCGTCAAAATGAGATCTTGTGACGTGGGAACATTGTGTGACTGTTCAGCAATATGTCAGACAATGGAACTGGTCTTGTGACGTGGGAACATTGTGTGACTGTTCAGCAATATGTCAGACAATGGAACTGGTCTTGTGACGTGGGAACATTGTGTGACTGTTCAGCAATATGTCAGACAATGTCATGAAACAAATAACCGTGTGGACAGTTCCAGTGGCTGATAATCCGAATCACAACGTCAGTCGCCATTAAACCAGTCTCTGCTTGTTCAAGCAGTGTAATTGTTTTGTGTTCTTTGTACATTGTGTGAAATTATTGGATTATTATGTGCGTTGGGTGTATGATTATCGTACTCCCTCTTTTCCCTAATCCTCCCCTCTCTAATCTCCTGTAGTCACAACAGTCATGTATCCACACGGCAGAGATCCTGGTCTTTGTTGGATTGTCACAGCAGACTTTACAGTCACATGTACGGGAAAAAAAAACTGGAGCTGGTGCCATCTCCTACCTTCCTATGTGGACAGGAAGACCAGATAGCGGATCACATTCTCCAAAGCTGTCCCCTGTTCAAACAGGCAGGACAAGATGTGTGGCCTATAGACGCTTCACTCATGACCAAACAGACAAGATGTGTGGCCTATAGACGCTTCACTCATGACCAAACAGACAAGATGTGTGGCCTGTAGACACTCCACTCATGACCAAACAGGCAAGATGTGTGGCCTGTAGACACTCCACTCATGACCAAACAAGACAAGATGTGTGGCCTGTAGACACTCCACTCATGACCAAACAGACAAGATGTGTGGCCTGTAGACACTCCACTCATGACCACACAGACAAGATGTGTGGCCTGTAGACACTCCACTCATGACCAAACAGACAAGATGTGTGGCCTGTAGACACTCCACTCATGACCAAACAGACAAGATGTGTGGCCTGTAGACACTCCACTCATGACCAAACTACATGGCAGTCACGAGGAGGTGGAGAAAAATGTCATCCATCGCCAGAACTGTACTGAAGATGTGGCTGTGAAAGCCAAGAAGTAGAAGACTGGATTGTATACAGAGGTGAAGCACAGAACTCACATGCATTTAATGAGGGAAGGGTGGATTCAGTTTATCAGAGAAAGGACCCAGTCGTGGCTTGATACAGCGATGTGCGTTTATATTACCATTTACCTGTAGCTTTGTATAGTCATTTATAGTGATTGTTTCAATTGATTGATTGACTGATTGAGTGACGCTGGGACCAAGAGACAGGGAAAGCCCAACAGTACTCAAACTGGGAAAGAAAACCCAAAGAGATTGTTACAGTTGAAAGCATCTAACCAGCTTCTAAAGAAACATGATGGCCCACTCACAGGCATTGATCATTTCAACACGAGCTCCCAACTAATCCTGCTGTAGGGATCATAGACACAGAGAACACCGAAGAACACCATCAGCCACGTACAGACAGACGCTCATCGATAACCTTCCAACAAGGCTATTGCATACAGATCAGCTGGTCAGACGCCATCAGCTACGGACTGGAATCGATAGGGAAGTATGGTAATAGATTACGTAGAGTCTACAGTGACTGAACTGTCCACAATGACCAGACAACACCTGATATTGAGACGTTGAGCAAATGGGTAAAGAGGTTGTTACAATGTGTTCTTAACTTTTCTTTTAACCAAAGGAATTGCATCGAAAACATACATGGTGTCAATGCAGAAATTCTCCATATCCCTGGCATCATTTGTGATGATTGATCGTACACTCACTTTTGGTTCGATTTTTGACGTGGCTCCGCTTCGCTTCTTGTTGTTCGTTAAAATCTACTGATGTTAATGATTCATTTCTCCTTGAAATTGTCTGAAAACCATGTGTAACAGTTGGTGTTGCAAGTATTACTTCCCTCCTTTAAAGCCAGGTTCAAGGTCACAGTGGTAACAACTATGTAGCCCTATCAAGTTGGTGATATTTTGTGGCTTGACGCGATGGATATTCATCGTTAAGCCCAAGTAAATGATACAATTTTGACTAGAATTTGTTTTCTTGATTTGTTTTAGTATTGCCGTAGCCAGAAGCTCCAAATCCCTTGCCACTCACTAAATGTCAGGCGTGAAAAGACCATTTCTTATTGCACAACTTTCACAGATAGTTTAATGTGCTGTGGACGTTCAGAGATAAAGTTTTATCCATATTGCTGCACATTCTAACAATGCAGTGATTGCATGTTTTGATTGTATTTGTATTGTGTTATTTGTATAACTTTTGTTTGGCCACAACATATTTCTCTGTGTGAAATTCGGGCTCACAGGGAGAGCGCGTTGCTACACTGACAGCGCCACCCTTTTTTTTTTTTTTTTTTTTCTACGTGTAATTTCATTTGTTTTCCTATCGAAGTGAATATTTCCACAGAATCTTGCCAGGGACAAACCTTTTCTTGCCGTGTGTTCTTTTACGTGCGCCCAATGCATGCTGTACACGGGACCTCGGTTTATCGTCTCATCCGAATGACTAAAAATCTATTCATGTTGATGAATTGCGACTGTCTACATGGGATATGACTGACTTCTTTTGGGTCATATTTTTTGTTGTAGGCATCCCATCTCACAAGAGCATTGTTTATGCAACCAGGCG
>NC_134899.1:8051610-8056610 GCF_041734735.1 Babylonia areolata
AATAATAATAATGTAAGCTGTATTCATATTTCATGTACTTTATGGAATGTATTTTACGACCTTCTGTATTTTGACCAGGGGACGATAAGATAAACAGGGTGTCTATCACCTCCAAGATAACATGATTTACTTTTTCGTGTACTGGAACATCTCGCCAATCCAGTATCCAGTGGAAAGGATGACATACACTGAGATGAATGTATCGATGGTAGGATGTGATCGTGAATGTTGTGGACGTTATGTACTTTGTGTTTTGTGTTGACAGTCCTGATAGTGGCTTCGATTGAACAAGTGAAGCAGACATCTAGAGACTCATGAATTCATATGATTGTGTAGATACTTTTTATTTTAAAGTAATAAATAGCATCAGCATTACATTATGGAGCCTTTTAGCAATAACAGTTTATTGACAAGCAATATGGTTGAAACACTCCTTCTTTAGAATCAGGTATAAAGTGTATAAGGACTTTAAACAGTGAGCAACAAAACACTGGAATTGAAATAGATACAGAAACAGACTGATACCACTCAGATATTTCAAACAAAGGAGAAATAATTTACGCAGAAGAAAAGACAACCAAACCTGTCACCTCTAAGCAAATGGTCACTCTCAGAAATTGGGCAGTTTAACACACACACACACACACACACACACACACACACACACACACACACACACAACACACACACACACACACACACACAAACACACACACACACACACACACACACACACACACACACACACACACACACACACACACACACACACACAGCGAGAATAACCCTCCCTATAGATCATAGACAAAGAGACCATCAAAGCGCACTATCAGCCAGGCACAGACAGCCGCTCATCGATAACCTCCCCACCAGGATATTGCAAACAGATCAGCTGGCCAGACGCCATCAGTCACCCAGGCCACAGACAAGAATCGATAGGAAAGGATGGCAATAGATTACGCACAGCCTACAGAAACTGAACTGTCCTACAATGACCAGACAACACCTGATATTGACCTGACACGTTGAGCAAACAGGAAAATAAGCTATTACAGAGTGTGTGCTCAATTAGAGCCTATCGGAGACTTGAAGACTGTCCAAAATTGCTCATGCTTGGGAGAGCTTTCTGGTTCTTCAGCTGTATTAACCTTCAATTCACTACCTTTTGTTCAGTCTGACACAGTCCATCTTCACATTTATTCAGACTGACACAGTCCATCTTCACATTTATTCAGACTGACACCGTCCATCTTCACATTTATTCAGACTGACACAGTCCATCTTCACATTTATTCAGACTGACACAGTCCATCTTCACATTTATTCAAACTGACACAGGTCTATCCTCACTTTTATTCAGTCTGACACAGTCCATCTTCACATTTAATCAGACTGACACAGTCCATCTTCACATTTATTCAGTCTGACACAGTCCATCTTCACATTTATTCAATCTGACACAGGTCCATCCTCACTTTTATTCAGTCTGACACAGTCCATCTTCACATTTAATCAGACTGACACAGTCCATCTTCACATTTATTCAGACTGAAACCGTCCATCTTCACATTTATTCAGTCTGACACAGTCCATCTTCACATTTATTCAGACTGAAACCGTCCATCTTCACATTTATGCAGACTGAAACCGTCAATCTTCACATTTATTCAGTCTGACACAGTCCATCTTCACATTTATTCAGTCTGACACAGTCCATCTTCACATTTATTCAGACTGAAACCGTCCATCTTCACATTTATTCAGTCTGACACAGTCCATCTTCACATTTATTCAATCTGACACAGGTCCATCCTCACTTTTATTCAGTCTGACACAGTCCATCTTCACATTTAATCAGACTGACACAGTCCATCTTCACATTTATTCAGACTGAAACCGTCCATCTTCACATTTATTCAGTCTGACACAGTCCATCTTCACATTTATTCAGACTGAAACCGTCCATCTTCACATTTATGCAGACTGAAACCGTCCATCTTCACATTTATTCAGACTGACACAGTCCATCTTCACATTTATTCAGTCTGACACAGTCCATCTTCACATTTATTCAGACTGAAACAGTCCATCTTCACATTTATTCAGACTGACACCGTCCATCTTCACATTTATTCAGACTGACACAGTCCATCTTCACATTTATTCAGATTGACACAGTCCATCTTCACATTTATTCAATCTGACACAGGTCCATCTTCACTTTTATTCAGTCTGACACAGTCCATCTTCACATTTATTCAGACTGACACCGTCCATCTTCACATTTATTCAGTCTGACACAGTCCATCTTCACATTTATTCAGACTGACACAGTCCATACTCACATTAAAGAGAAAAAAGAACCACACAGCCGAATCTAAGAACGTTCCTTTACAAAGCAGACTTTACATTATTAAGGCACTTATTTCAGGAGAGATAGAAAGAGAGAAAGAGGGAGAGAAAGGGGAAGACAGAGAAGAAGGGGGAGAAAGAAAGAGAAAGAGGGAGATATTTAAAGAGGGAAAGAAAGAGAGGGGAGAAAACAGAGAGAGAGGTAGATGGGGAGAGAAAGAGGGAGAGATAGAAAATGACAGGAAGAAGAGAAGAGAAAGAAATTTTAGAGAGAGAAGAGAAAAGAGAGAGCGGGAGTGAGAGAGGGAGAGAGAGAGAGAGAGCTCAAAACTCAAAACTTTTTTTTTTATTCAAGGATTAAGATTTTAGGCATTGCCCATTCTTCCAATCTGTCCTTGCTAATCTACATCAGTTACAATAGCACATAATTTATATCATTAATGAAAAGGGGAGAAAGAGAGAATTAGAAAAAAAAGTCATGCAGAAAGAATATGATAAAGAACAGACTCACGCGCACGACACACACACACACACACACACACACACACACACACACACACACACACACACACACACACACACATTGACAGATGGATGAGAGAGAGAGAGGGAGAGGCGAGAGAGACGAAGGGGAGGGAGAGGGGGGGAGAGAGGGAGAAAAGGGAAGGAGAGAGAGAGAGAGAGAGAGAGAGAGAGAGACGAAGGGGAGAGAGATAACGGGGAAGGGGAAAGAGAGAGAGAAAGAGGAAGGAAGAGAGAGAGAGAGAGAGAGAGAGAGAAATGGGAAGGAGAGAGAGAGAGAGAGAGGAAGGGGGAGAGAGAGAGAGAAAGGAGAAGGGGAGAGAGAGAGAGGACAATGGACAGACCAACGGACAGACCGACAGGGGGTCATCCATAATAAGGAGGAAGAGGAAGATGAATGAGGGGACAGACAGACTGATGTAGAAATCCACATGTCCACCCCCGCATACCTCTGTAACCAGAAACAATTCCGCACACGTCCCACTGATTCAATTTCGATCAATAGAATGCTATATCTATAATAAGGACATCGCCCACACAGCTGTTCCATAGAAGTGCAGTGCGACAGGAGTTACACAGAAAGAGTGTCAGAGAATGAGGGCGAACGAGACATGTGTGGAGTGATGGCCAAGAGGTAACGCGTCCACTTAGGAAGCGAGACAATCTGAGCGCACTGGTTCGAATCACGGCTCAGCCGCCGATATCTTCTCTCCCGTCCACTAGACCTAGAGTGGTGGCCTGGACGCTAGTCATTCGGATGAGACGATAAACCGAGGTCCCGTGTGCAGCATTACACTTAGCGCACGTAAAAGAACCCACGGCAACAAAAGGGTTGTTCCTGGCAAAATTATGTAAAAAAATCCACTTCGATAGGAAAAACAAATAAAACTGCACGCAGGAAAAAAATACAAAAAAAATGGGTGGCGCTGTAGTATAGCGACGCGCTCTCCCTGGGGAGAGCAGCCCGAATTTCACACAGAGAAATCTAAAATAAAAAGAAATACAAATACAAATAGAACCCAGAACATCAGAAAGTTAAAGGTACATCGGTCTTTTGCCACAATACTTGTGGGACCACTGGAAAGGGTGTGTGGATCAGAGGGTAGTGAGGGACGGGGAGTAGTAAAAGGATTTGTGTCTTGTTCCATGATTATGGTAGTTAAACGCTCCCTGTATTATAAGTGACTATAAACACAAACAACGCCACAATATCTAATTCGTGAGAATAAAAATGCATCATCGTATTATTAGAAATAGGTGAACGAGAAATCTGCATCTGGAAATTGCGCGGAACAAAATGATGATATCTAAAAGGCTGTCTTCTGCTTTGGTTTAAACATTTTTAATATCAAGAAACAAGGTGCAATACAGCGTTCAGTAAAGAAGACTTGAGCAACAACAAGCATGAGCTTATATCGTGCTCGTTCATATGTAACAAGCAATACACAAGCGCAATGGCGAAAATACACACATTACTTGACAATGAAAAGAAGGTTGAAGTGCAAGACAAAAAAAAAACAACCCAAACTACTTTTGCCGCAACTACCACTGTCTTCTGCTTTCTGTTGACCGCAACAAAGAAACAAATGACCCTCTATTGTGCCGTCGCAGTTTTCCCAAATCACACTCTTCTTCTTCATCTTCGTTCGTGGGCTGCAACTCCCACGTTCATTCGTATGTACAGGAGTGGGGTTTTACATGTATGACCGTTTTTACCCCGCCATGTAGGCAGTCATACTCCGTTTTCGGGGATGTGCATGCTGGGTATTTTCCTGTTTCCATAACCCACCGAAAGCTGGCATAGATAACATGATCTTTAACGTGCGTATTTGATCTTATGCTTGCGTATACACACAAAAGGGGTTCGGGCACAAGCAGGTCTGCACATGATATGTTGACCTGGGAGATCGGAAAAAAATCTCCACCCTTTACCCACCAGGCGCCGTTACCGAGATTCGAACTCGGGACCCTCAGATTGAAATTCCAACGCTTCAACTACTCGGCTTTTGCGCCCGTCCCAAATCAGACTCACCTTTGGGTGGGAACGAGGGGTGTAGGTGGTAGTGTGGATGTGCTCTTGCCAGCACGTTCATGCACTCTCGCCCTCGGCTTCTTCATCTTCGTCG